>NW_008824988.1:2125640-2126145 GCF_000699105.1 Pygoscelis adeliae | reverse complement strand
GCATTCCACCATGGACTATAATGGTGAAGCATAATGCAGCACTGTAGACCACTGAGTTCAACTATGAAGGCTGGATCTTTTTTCGAGGCCTCCAGACACTATTAAGACCATCTCCAATGGTTATGGCAGAATAGATCTTTTTTCAAGGCCTCTGGATAGCAGTATGACTGCCTCCGATGGCTATGGTAGGCTTGTAGCTCACCAAACCAGCCACTGCGGCTACAGAAACCCTCGAGCTTCGAGGCAGAAGGCCTCAAACAGATCTCCAGCAGCACTGGAAAGCAACATGGCTTCAAGGCATCGGCAGCGCTGGGGAGAGAGAAGAGCCGCCCGGGATGGCGGTGAGAGGGCCAGGCTGGGACAGGGGAGAGCGCCCAGCTCTCACCCGGTACCTCTCCCCAGGTGAGCCTGCCCAGTCACAGCCCAGAGCACCCCCGGTCTGCACCAGGCCTACATGGTCCCGATGTCACTTACTACACATTTTGACTGGGCGGGGAGGGAAGGA
>NW_008824988.1:2107321-2124561 GCF_000699105.1 Pygoscelis adeliae | reverse complement strand
GGAGCCGAGGGGAAGGTGGGCCGAATCGCGGCCCTGCGGCTTCAGGGCAGCCCCGGCCGTGAGAGGAATGCTTCTCCACAGGCTGGCTGGGGACGCCTGCCGAAATCTGGTGTATGTTGCCCTTAATCCTAGGAGGGAGAGGTTGAAATAGCAGCAGTCGATTCACTGGGAGAAGCTGGGGTGTTCCAGCTTACAGTGTTACTGTAGGCAGTAGCTGAGACAGGTTGATGGGAAAATTCCCAGGGCCGATACCCATTAGGTGGCAGAGGAGCCTTGCTAAGCATGGCATCAGGTCACACATTTGTCATCAGCAAAATAGGTCTCGGATTGATATGTTTGGCTTCAGAGTACATCTGTAACTTGAGTGTATTTAAATACTATTGCTACACTCTGTCCTCAGCTGAAAGTTTTGGACATCTTGCTGTAAAGATAGTCTTGCAAATCTGAAAGAACTGTTGTGTGCTTGTTGCTGCTTATCAGGGAGCAGTGAGGGCCAGCCACTCCAACAGGGAAGGGGAGCCTGGAGCAGAGCATGGTATCGAAGGCAGATGGGAACAGTAGCCTCACCAACAAGGAACCAGGATGCTAAGCATGAGTCAGGGTCAGGATCGGGCCCTCGGGGTCAGGCATAGTCCAGTGATCACCTGGCAAGGTCTCAGTGAGGCGGCAGGTTCCAGGGCAAGCCAGGAAGCAGAGCCAGTGCGTGCGGGTCAAGGTCAGGGAGGCGCCAGACCAGGTGCAGACACGGGGCCCACAATAAAGACTCTGCTTAAAAGTAGCTCCCAAGGGAAAAGGAGGAAAGGAGGGTCAGGCCCTTGCTTCTAGCTTTCTTCATAACAGCTCTTATTAGTGAAGAGCTGCCTTTGGACTTGGCAAGGTAAACTCTGTAACTTGGCCAGCTAAATTTCTTGAAGGTGGGTGCACTCAGGGCCCTAACACTATCCTCTTTGATGTTATTTTTAGGAAAAAATCAGTGTCTTACATGCAGGCTGTCCTAAAATGACCAGAGGCTTTAAAATCTGCAGGAATTTTTTATCCTTTATATCTTTGAGAAGCTAACTTATTTACAGCTTTTCAGGTTTCTCTTAGTTGTGTTAAGAGGAACCCAAGTAGAACACACACGGAGACTTTTCTGAGGAGTAGGTCTGATCGAAAAAGCACAGAAGGAAGTTTATTATGACCCAGCTGGGCTGCTTTGCCAGTGCCAGCTGTGGACTGAGGTAGAATGATCATATGGGATCGCAGAGGCATCATTAGTAGGAATCATAGAATAGGAGTATAGTGACCCCTGCTAGCAAAGCAGAGTTCACAGATATCCTTGATACCTGCAATAGCAGGAAAGTCCAGGAAAATTGGATAGTACAGTGGAGAACATAGGCACTTTACATGCAGAGGTGTCTTGATAGTTAAGAGAGTGAACAGAAATCACATCAGCTCGTACCATGCAGTGAAACATGAGGGGGACTGATGGTAAACAAAGGAAAACATTTTAAATGAAAACGTACAGATGTGCCTTCTAGATAATGATGTCTCCAAAAGCTTCTGTAAGGAGCAAATGTATTGTCCTGGTTTCAGCAGGGATGGAGTTAATTTCCTTCCTAGTAGCTGGTACAGGGCTGTGTTTTGGATTTAGGATGGGAACAAAATTGATAAGGCACCGATGTTTTAGTTGTTGCTAGGTAGTGCTTACACTAGCCAAGGACTTTCTAGTTTTCCATGCTCTACTGACTGAGAAGGCTGGAGGTGCACAAGAAGCTGGGAGGGGGCACAGCCAAACTGGCCCAAGGGACATTCCATACCATGTGACGTCATGCTCAGTACATAAACGGGGGGAAGCTGGCCGGGGGGGCCGCTGCTCGGGGACTGTCTGGGCATCGGTTGGCGGGTGGTGAGCAATTGCACTGTGCATCACTTGCTTTGTGTATTATTATTATTATCATATTATTATCATTATCATTTTATTTCAGTTATTAAACTGTTTTTATCTCAACCCACGAGTTTTTCTCACTTGTGCTTTTCCAATTCTCTCCCCCATCCCACCGGGTGGGGGGGAGTGAGCGAGCGGCTGCGTGGTGCTTAGTTGCCGACTGAGGTTAAACCACGACATGTATTATCATGGGCATTGAGGGAAATGGGCATGTAAAAAAGAGGAAAGAACATGAGTTACACAGATTGCTGAAAAACTTCTGGAATGGAGACCCTTTTCACCAGTGAAAGCATTAGCTAGAAGTTCAACTGCTTTCTTCCTACAAGTGTTGGTCTCATTGTCGTCAAGACTGTTTATCGTGGGATTTTTTTAGAAGAGCCATTGGCTCAGAAACTCTGTTTACCTGTTTCTGTTCCTTTTCAGTAGGTCTTACATTTTCTTTTCTTGGAAAGTATTTCTCTACACCTAATTCCTGACGACATACATTTGTCTGTTGTCTCTTTTCAGGACTTCCAACTTTGCCCTGAGTCTTCCCCTCTGTGCATATTGCCGTCCATTCAGCATCACTTCTTTGTTATCAGATGCCCAAAATGAATTTTTCTTCTTAAGGTAGGCACCTCCAGCATCCACAATCATCTTGGATCACATAGGTTACATTATTCCAACTTTTTCTTGCAGCAGTTCTATACAAACACGTTCATGGTAGGTTGTTCTGCAACATTCCCACTTTCTCCTTTTTTTCAGTGTAACAAACATTCTGAATTCCTGTCTCAGGCCTTCATACTTCCATTAATAAAGAGCACAGACATTAATCTAGTCAACTGTAGCTGATTTTCCAGACTTTTTTCTAGTTTGCATTAGTAATAGTGGATCAAAATAAGGTCTTTTTAGTTCCTATGGCTCCTCCCACTGTACATGGGTTCTGAGGGGTAGGTAAGTAGGACGTTCCCAACCACAAACACAACCTTCAGAACTATTTTCCCCTTCCTTCTTGACATTATGATTTTGCACTTCTTCCCCTACTCCAACAGTCTGTTGTGCCTAGTACCTTCTTTCTTGCCCAGCCAGTGTTTCCCCACTTCATTTCTTTCATGCGTATTAATTTCTTCTGTGAAGGATAAAAAGGCAAGAGAGATTGAGGGAAGAGGATCACATGCCAAACTGGTTCCGTTCTTGTTCTGATTCCCGTTTTCCTTATTATGCTAGGTGGACGAGGCTTGATCTGCCCAGAATAAATTATATTTGATAATAACTTTGATGGATACAGACTTCAGTGTCATGAAATATGTTGTGTATTTATGGTGAGATTTGATGATCCAGCCAAACAGCACTTTGAAGCTGCTTTTGGCTGCATTTGAACGTCAGATGCTTCAGAAGTTTTCATGCTTTCCACAGTCCCTATGGAGTCAAAAGATTCATGTCTTGTGTTGATAGCACCTGTTAGTTCTTCAAGAAGCCCTTCAGTATAGATTCTTGGAGTCTTGGTTAGTCTGCGCTTGTTACTGCTATTTCTCCTTTTATTTTCTGTTTTCTTAGACAATGATGCGGAAGGAAGAGCATATTCAACATCATTATCAATTTATGCTGTGTCTTAGCATGAGTTAAGAAAATTGGGATTTTTGGGTTTACATTTTTTAATATTCATTTGATAGTAACATGCAATGAAACACAGTGGCATTTTGTGAATACATAATTTGCTTCAGTTCCATTCCATTTTGCATTTTTTATTGAATCAATCAAATAATTTGGTTATTGTGCATATATGTGCATGCTCCTATATAAACATTTGAAGTGGGGTAAAAAGTAAATTCAGACATATTGGGAGAACAATTTTACGTGGTTTTTAATTGCATAAAGAGGGATAGAGGCAACATTTTTGCCTCAAAGCAAGTAAAGAGCAGGCTAATCCATCATTTCTGTGCAGGGGTATAACATCTGAAACCACAGTAGTAGTTTGCAATTATGCAGTAAATATGCCAATCATATGTTTGAAAAGAAAAGTTTTTTTTTTTTCTTTTTTATTGAAGGAAGAAGATATGTACAAATTGGAATCAAATTACAGAAGTGAAATTCACCTGGAAATTTAACTGCTGGGAAAAAAAATTCATCTGTTTCTATGACTGAAACTCATAATAGTGTTTCCAGAGAGCATTAAGTTATTGGAGTGGTAGAAATTGTACTGAAAAGTTTTTGTGAAAAATGAGTAAAAGAGTAAAATTTCTTAATTTAAAGTTGCAATTGAGTGTCCTGTAGACGTGGTATAAATAAACTGAGAAATTGTCTGTCCGTTTTTCAAAGTAATTTCTAAGGTCTTGAAGCATTTTGTTTTTAATGCAGGCAAAATAAGATGAATTTACCTTTTCTTGACCAGCAGCAAGGTTCATTGTTATGTGTTTTAAAGGGAAATGCATGCAATCAAGGAACATTTTGCAAATTAAAGTGAATTTTAAAAGCAAAATTACAAAAAACTACAATACTTCCTACCATGGAAGTGCAAGATCTATAAAAGACAACATAAAGCTAGAAATATTTAAAATCTGAGAGCCATTCTTGCAGCTAACATGGTATCTGCAGCGTTCAGCATTCTGAGCAGTGACAAGGCTTTTAGCCAGAACCTTGTGTTTGCAGGATTGTATTTCACTAATTTTATCCAGATATATAAGTTATTACTTCAGTGGTGGCAAGCCGTAAAATGAACATCCAGAGCTGTAAGGAAGCAAGTGGAATGTCAGTTCTCTTTAGAGACTTTTTCTGTTCAAGTAGAATAGCAGTCTTGGCTTTCTTTAAGTCACCAATAACGATCTCTAATCGTTGAAGTCACTGTTTACAGAGACAGACACAGGTACTTTGCATATCTAGAGAGATTAGAAAGTCCCCAAAAGGACAGTATTTCAGGTTTTATCTTGCATGTCTGTTGCCATTTGTAGCAGTTTACATGAGATCTCAAAGTCTTAGGCTTCATCATCATTTCTGCATCTATATATGAAAAAAAAATTGAGAAAGCATAGTCTGGGTAGGCATTTTGTTTCAGATATTTTATATCAGTTCTGATTGATCACTAGAAAAAATAATTGTGTGCCGTTTTCTTTCACGCTCTTCACAATCTTTTACTTGTTGCCTGCGACTGAGACCTAATTGACCCTCCCTGTAGTCCTTTTGGACTGACTTACATCTTCACTGTTTCAGTCTTTGTTGCACAGCAGCTGCCTCAGAGTATTTGCTCTGTGGTGACAGTGGTTCCCAAATCAATATCGTGTCATAGGGAACATACAGCTTGAGGCAGTATAATGGATAGTGGAATGTTGAAAAAGGCAAAACTATTTTCCCTCCAAATCATAATTAACACCTTCGGGGAAATCTTATCTTATTTCATATTAGCATATTTTTATGTTTGTATTTTTACAAATATGATTGCAAAGGGTTATTTCTTGCTCTGAGATTCTTTGATGAAAGATGCTATAAATGTGTGGAATACTTATATACACTGTTGTGCTATTGATTTGCTCCTATTGCTATGTGGAACTGAGATGAAAACAGCATGTATTCAGCAAGGGAGTTATGCACATGCATAACTTAAATGATGTAACTAGTTGACTATCAAATATCAAAGAGTGCTTACATGCCTAATATACAGTGTGCATAGAATCACCTATAGATCAGATCCCTAAGGTGGAATTCTAAGTGCTATTGCCTTCATATGCAGTTCTGCGAAATATTTCTGATGTATGGTTTTGATTTTTGACAAAATGGTATAACAAGCTATAAATTTTAGTTAATGAGGTAGAAGTGTTCCATGATTTTTAGTTTGTTAATAGTTGAAGCGTAAATAGAGAATGTAAATGCTACAAATGTAAAGGAAATGTGGTCTCTGAACACAATGGAGTGTTTTCATACTTGCACATCATTGTAGGTAAGTGTTGAAAAACATATGTTGAGTTTCACCTGTTGTATCACGTGTGTTTTACATCACACCTTTGGCATTGTTTTACATGGTTCTGGTAGATAAATTTCTTCTAGAGTCTATGAATACTTGATACACAGAGGAAGCATCTTGCTTATGTTCTGTGCAAGTGCAAGAGAAGAAATTGACAGAGATTTCATTTGATGTTTGACATGCATTTTAAAGCTTCACCCTAAAATGTTATATTCACCCTGGAGTGTTTACCTGTTCTCTACTCAATCCTTTAGGCTATTTCTCTGGGGTATGGAAGGTTAGTTCAAGAACTAATGAGTATTTTATGTACACAAAGTAAAAGAATTGAAAGATAAGAGAATTACCCCATAGTATCTAATCCAATAATTCGTGAGAGTAAGAGTCACTGACTGCAGGAGTTTTTGTGAAATTCAGAAAGGTTAAAGAAGAAAGTCATCTGCTTCGCGGAGTGCTTTGGCAAGTAGGTGATGAGGTGGAGGCCTCATGTAATTTTTCATTAGAAATGGTTGACTAGTCTTAAACACTTGTCTCCGGGAGGGTCTTCGTAGGTTCTAGGTACGTTCGTCAGATGTTAAGTAGTGCCAAGGTTGGGTAGGCCTATCTGCTCAGCTTTAACATCATCATTTATTGTGCTAGTTTATAGGAATTCTGTTTTAGGGTGTTCAACTGTCAGAGTGCATTGTATGGTGACCCTGACAAAGATTAAGACGTGGAAGCTGAGGGATGGAAATCCCAGAGGATGTTTTCCACTGTGACTTAACAGCAGGCACCAGCCATTAGGATAGTGCCCTATCATCTCACTAAAAAAAGAAATGTTTAATTTATTCTTTTTTGACAGGTGTCCAATTGTGACTGGAGAAACAGTTACCTCTGAGGAAAGACTAATGGTAGTTTCCTTTTCCCAAAATGATTCAAAGCAGAGATAGTCTATGAACTGGTTAAATATGTGGTATTAAGATACAGATGTCAGTGATACAGAATGATGTAGTGAAACATTAGAGAATACTTAAAGAGCTGAAGTTACATTTGGAATAGAGTTGGGATTTTCACTGCTCTAAATCTTTGCTTCTTTTAATTTTGGTGTGTGCATATCATCATGCCGTGTTTTATTGCTTTATCATGTTCTGTGTTATCTCCATGGAATGTCTGTGAAGGAATGTGAAACAATTCACCAAACTGAAAGTGATGGAGAGAATCAAGTAACACCAATGAAAATTTGCAGATTTGGTATGAATAGGAGTACAAGCTTTACTATTTGTTACTACACTGAAAGTATTGCTTCTGCGTCTTTTGTCGTATTAATAATGGTCCTTACCCTTAGAATGCCAGGAATGTTACTCATTAGTCCCATGTCTGAAGAACATAGATGAACGCAGTTTGCCAGAATTCATATAGGAGGGATTCCATCCGTGTAAGACTTTACTTAACAAATGAAGACTGGTCCTAGCTATACCATCAGGGACTGAAATTGCAGCAGGTAAGACAAAATACTGTCCAACACAAAAATTGGACTTTGCCTTCATTGTGAATTTGTATGGTACACATCAGACAAAACAATCATGTGGAGCTGGTTCATTTTTCTCCTCTTTTGAATTTTTAGTGTTATGTTCTAACCTTTTTGGCAGTTTGTAAGGGAAGTGCCTTAAAATGCAGCCTGCCTTCTGGAAAGGTTTGTGAATCTTTTCTCTTTCTAAACAGTTGCTTTATAGTGAACAAAACCTGCAGGATGATAGTCCCTAAAAACAGTAGTCCTGTCCTAATCCTTTGCCTCATCCTTTGCTGGCTTGTCCAGTTCTAGCATGAAAATGTCAGATTGGAAAGGGTCAGTCCTTTGTTCCTGTTCAGTTTTTAGAAAGATCAACGTTTCAGATTTTTCCCAACTGCAGCAATGTGGCTACCTGTCATCCAGCAATTATATAGAGACTCAGCCTGTTTAACATATACCACGGAGCAACCATCAAAGGTTAACCATTTTCCAACATACTAATCTAGCTGGATGCAAACCAACTACTTAATGAAAAATGCCCTGTATCCTGTTACTGTTTTTTTGAGTAATGCAGTCCAAGTCATCTTACTTTAAAAATTCTTCCTGACACTTACCTGTGCCAGTACACTTGTGTTTCCATATACATTTTTTTCTTCAGTACTGAACACTTCTGAAAATGGATTAAGTAATGCATCCTTTTTTTGTGTGTGTGTGTGTGTGGAGGGACAGAATTGTGGGACGAGTAACCTAACTACTGGAAAGAAAAGAGCTTGGTCATTGAGACACCATGGGAAAGAGGATTTAGATTTTGTCAGAGCCAGAAGTTTCAAAGTGGAGGACAGAAGCAGGCAGATTTGCAAGGGGCTGCAGTATTTGAGTAGATAAAGAGTACCACGAAGTACTGCATTCTTAAGATTCAGACAGTGGCTTGAATGGTCTGTCTAATGAGGGTTTTTGTGGAAGAAGTATGCAAAGAAGTATTTAATTAAGCAAATAAAAATGGAAATCAGTCTTAATATTTACTTTATTCTTGGCAAAGGATGTTGCAAACATTTTCTTCTGGCCAAAGTGTCAAGATTCGTAACTGATTACAAAAAGTTCAAAAGAAAATACGGGGACAATAGTTGCAGAGCACCCAGAAGAGGTTTTGTGGATAACTCACTGCCTGTATTCTTAATGGTCTTGTTCACAAAATCAGATTACTGTAATTTTATAAGGATAACACTGAGAGGGAATCTACTGATAGATTTTATGTAGGTTGTAAGCAGGATTTTGAGCCAAATTCTTCAACAAGGAAGTCTAAGTATGTGGTAGACTGATAGCTTTCTAAGAAACCTGTATGTGAACCTTTTCAGCTTGGGCAGTATTCTTTCTCCTCAGAAAGAGGAGGCTGTGATCACGCACCAGAAGATATGACCAATGCAGTGAAACATGAGTTTCTGTGAAGATGTCAGATTCTGAAGTCTCCCTGACTTACCCTGGTTCTGTATGGAATGTGTGGGTGGTACAGACACACTGTGCTGTGCATTCTTCCCTTTGCATGGGAAGAGAAGACACAGAGGCAATCAGAAATGGTTATCTACCATGTGAATTTAGACTTGGCAGTCTATTAAATCCCAAGGGTAGCATGTGCATTGGCTAATGTTTGGCTTGGCAATCTGCAGACAGAACAAGAGTTTTGAAGTCTCATGAAAAGCTGTGATGATCAGAAGAAAATGAAGGACATGCAGCACATGCTGTCCTCCACATGTCATTTTGTTACATTTTTGACCCATTTTCTGTTCTTTCTCCTCTTCTAGACACACCCAGATTCAGACATTTCAATATCTGAAAAAAGTTGTAGTGCAGCGATACAACCTGTTCCCCACTGCTATAAGCTGTTCTGGCCACTGTTCTAAAAATTGCAAGATGTACAAAAGCAAAAGTTTTAGCAGGCTTTTTCATTGGGGGAAAAAAAAAAGCAAGTGATCCTTGCTAAAACAAGAATTTTTGCGGCTTTACATTTTAGAAACACTCAGACCTCTGTTCTCCATCCCAGCTTAATGGCCATAGGGAATCTAAAAGAGCTTTCTTCAACCCATCCCAAAAATAAATGAATGAATAAATAAATAAATAAATAAAATAATAATCTAACAAGCAACAGATGTTTAAACTTGCTTCAGCTGCAATTAAAACAAAGTCTTTGTGCTACAGAGTCTGTTTTAAAGCTCTGCATAGTCCCTCCATTTCTCAGTGCTGTTCTTGTGGTAGGGCTCGACAAGTACTTTTCTCCTTAGGCCCTCTCCCTCAACTCTCCACTGTTTCATATAAAAGAACTGTAATGAATCTGTCTGGTTAGCCCTTCTTTAGCCCACTGAAGCATCAGACTTTACAGGCTGGTTTATGCTTCTGCTAAGTTTCTTTGCAATTTCCTCACTCAGTCACTTCTCACTGGGGCTAATAAAAAAAATCAAATGTGGAACTCCTAGGTCAAGTCAGAGCATGACTTTTCCTCTCAGTAGTCAAAATTAAAAAATGATGCATCCAGTCATTCTAAAAAGAGGCTTAAAATATTTCTGTATCAAAAAGCAAGTGTGCTGTAGTAACTATAGTTCAAAACAGCTAAGGGTTTAAAAAATGAGACAATAATACACTATTGTACAACTACTAAAATAGGGCAGGGGACAAGAAATAGACAAAGTGTTCAAGGAAACATTTTTAGGTGATGTAGTATTTTTTACTTAAGTAGATGGTAACAAATGTCACTTTTTGACAGCAGCTGTCTTCGGGGTTTAGTAAACAGAACTATATTATTGTTGCAGTGTATTCTGATCTAGGCCTCTTTTCCAGGAAGGTGAATTTTTTTATTTTCCTTTACGTTCATGAAGTGCCATATTCTACAAACAGCCCTATTAAAGTCAGTGGTCCCAATTTTCATTTATATTAAGGTATTCTCTGTATTTCTTTGTGGTTGTACAGAGGCATTAAGAAGGCCTGAACTCCAGCTGGGTAATGTAACACTGCCTCATTCACTATAATATGTTGTCAAACCAAAGTAAGTTAAGAAAAAACAAACTCCCAAAATGGAGTTACAGTCCAGTGTTTGTACAGATTTTTCTCAGCAATTAGTAGAGACTAGTTATTTTCATGGCATGTAGTTTGATGAGCATTAATTAAGAATGAAGAGTATTTTCTTGTCATGGAAGTACTGAGGAAGGTAGATGTTTGAATATTAACTCGTGGTAGGCAGTATCACTTGGAAATCACACTTTTCTAGTGTGTCAGTCCACATAACTCATACGATGAGTGAGCTGAAAGGCTGGATGTCTTTCAGAAAGATGCATGGGCAGGCTTTTTGTTGTGGGGGCGACGTTCAGGCAAAATTAACAAATGCAGTGACAGAATGTCTGCTTAACTCATAAATCTCTAGCGAATTTTCAGTTTTAGCCTGGAGCGATGTTTGTATGTATGTCAATGAACTTAAAATCAAAGCCCCTTGCCTGGCCTACGGGAAGGGAAATGCATCATGAGAATAGGATACCTTCCAACACTAAGGATTCCTTATAATTTTCCACTGAACACCTCCAGGTTAATACTGTAGCAACAAGACTCTCACAGTGGAATGTGTTGAACAGTCCTTTCTTGATTAATGCTGTACTTCTCCAGGAAGGATATAAAGGTCAAGGTTAGGAGGACTACAGTGATTTACTAGCAGAAATCTGTTAGGTATTTTGAAGGGTGTTATTCAAATGTCTGCTTTATTTCCAAACAAATGACTGAACTTGGATTGGGTGGTTTTGATTCCAAGGCTGCTGGAAAGGAGAGAGCAACAGATTTGTTACTATTACTAAAAAACTGAATAAATAAACATCTCAAAGGGCATTTCTAGTCTAGACTGCAAGTGTCAGGCTCTTCTGACTTCTGCAGTTGATCATGTCTTAATGACACATACTATCTACCACTGCCTCTATGAAGTGTGCCTCTGAGTGCTACCATGCTATCAAAACAATCAGCATCTGGCTAAGTTCCTTTCTAGTGATGTCTAAGGAAAATTGATTTCCATTCATTATAAAACAATTTACCCCTTAGCTGGGGACAGTTTTCATCGGCTCGAAAGTAATGAAATAATGATGGCAGATTAACAGATTATTTCTATTATTCACTTTTAGTTTTCTGAAGAAGCAAGTGTGAGAATTTATAAAATTATTAGGTTCTTTTTAAGGTGTTTGAAACGCTTTTTAAGAAGCCCCTGGACTTAGTGATCTGCCCATACAATAAGATATTATTAAGAAGTCAACTTCTATATATTTTTAGTGTAATCTAGACTACTTAGTGGTCCAATTTGTGTAAAAACTTATCATCTGATCTGCCTCTACATTATACTTTTTCAAAACATTCACGTGCTTCTTGCGTCTATTTGGCTTAATATTTCAGGGGAAAATGAAGAAAATTCTAGCATGTTTGTCTTTCCTTTTTAACTCTGAAACAAACATAAGAAGATGTATCACATTTAAAATTATTTCAGTTTAAGCAGTACTATTCTTTTAATTGAATCTTTGAGAAACTTTGGCAAGATTCTCCACTGTAGATACAAGAGCAATGGCCCATATCCTACCCACTGCAACTTTTCATGTTGGAGACTCTCCATATAGAAAAAACTAGCTGGATGTACTCCTATAATGCCTTTCGTCTGGATCCTTGGACGGACCCCTGTGAGTTCACATGTAAGAGGATGAAACAGAAGGCAGATTGTATATTCACAGCTAGGAGATGAGTCACAGAGGGTAACATTATTCCTTAAGAAAATTCAAGATTAACATATTTCTAAAACTGCTTTCCTGCAGATCTCCCCCACGAAAGGCCAAAGTCATGGCCAAAGAAGAGACCATAGCTAACTCAGGTGGCACTTCAAAGTTAAGTCGCTGCTGAAGGACAAAGCTCGTACTGCCTTCCCTCATGTTCCCTCA
Organism: Pygoscelis adeliae; assembly: GCF_000699105.1. Lineage (NCBI taxonomy): Eukaryota > Metazoa > Chordata > Aves > Sphenisciformes > Spheniscidae > Pygoscelis > Pygoscelis adeliae. The sequence goes on along the minus strand of NW_008824988.1, from coordinate 2,112,268 downwards.
AATATGCCAGACTTAGAGATGGGCCCCATGGTCTTTCTGTAGCACGTCCAGCAAAATTTCATGAAGTCATCTTGATGGAAGTGTGTCATATTAGTCCCCTTCAGGTAGTTCTGTGTGAAAAGACAAACTAGGAGTTATTACCTCTATCGCTAAATGCAAACTCTTATTAAATGTGCATATTGTTCCTACAGTCAAACCTCACTGACTGTAGAAGAGTCATGAGCAAGATGTGGGGGTTTTTTCGCCATTCTTATTTCTGGGAGTCAAACACAGAACAGGCAGGGCGACTTTACTGATGCGTAGTGACTATTGGCTTTGAAAATAATTTTGGTTAAATTTTGGTCCATTATCTCAATCTTTTGTACTTTATCATCTTGAAAAAGTAGCTGGAGAACAATTTTTAAATGGATAGATGTTTGGCATTTGGGAATAATCTTTCCTTCATGAAATGGATTGAGTGAGACTATAATGTCTGTTAAAATACAAAACTAGGATATCTGTAGGTCCACTGGACTGATATGCCTAGGAGCAACGTCATGTCACCTCTCTCCCTGCTAACTCCTTTATTCATCATCTATCCTCTTAGGCTTAAAAGAAGCACCTTTAAGATCAGAGAATTTAAGTATAAATGGTCTCTGATCTTATCATTCTGATATTTGCATGATCACAGAACTAAACTTGAAACAACTAGGTCATTAATGCAATGGTTTTTAACTGTGCCACCATGTAGATGACTTAAAATTGAAAAAAAAAAGTATATCTCTTTCTTAAACATAGCAGTTTTTAAAGAGAATTCTTGAAAGTAGCTTTGAGGAAAAATCATTAGATTTTGCCAATAAAATTTAGGATTCAGTAAGTCAAGCGGTAGCAGTGAATTTCAAACAGTTCTACATTAACGACCAAGGAAGATCTCTGCCAAGAACTTAATGATGAATCTTTTGGAATTAAAATGCAAAATGGAATGAGATAAAGAGAAGGTCAAAGAGAGCTTGTATGAGACCTTATCAGGCAAGACTTTTCATTACTTTCCTTTTGTGTAATCTTTTCTTTGGGTGCAAATGGGTGGTAAAAGTTAATGCTTTAAGAACAGCAGAATCCCATGATGAAATTTTGCCCATAGTTTTTCAATATAGTTTGAAAGATTAAGAAGAGGTGATTCATGGACTATGCGTTGAAAGGTAGATCACTTACTGTATATTTCCTGATACATTCTATAAGAATTTGTGGATAATGTGCAGGACTCTATTGGCTCTATGGGAAAGATGAAACTGCATGTTATTTTTACCATTAGTCTTTGACTTGATCATCACTAATGAAAAGAAAAAAAATTGTGGTGTCTTACTAGCTTGTAAAACTTCCCAAACATACACTTCTTCTGCAACGTACAACTTGAGAATTGTTAAACAAGAACCTGGCTTGGACCATCAATAAGCACCATCTGTTAAACGGCCACCTAAGATTTTTACATCCAAAAAGAATCCACAGAAAGATTGTTTTAATGTTAAATATCATGGATAGATTTTTTTAACCAAATAATGTTCTCCCACTTTTTAAGATTAAATGTTGTGACTGAATAAAATGTGTGCATTTCAATATATAGAGCCAGACAATACAGTTTTTTAGCAGTGTTTATTTTTGTAAAAAAACCCCAAAAACAAACCAATGAATTTGAAAGGAAGTCATCATATCTGTCTTTTGATTGCACACTTTTAAAGAAAAATAATACAGTGGAGAATGAAAAAAACAATTTTTATGTTGCTACTTCAAAATAACACCTACGTATATGAATGTTCAAAATGAAAAAATATATACCAAGAATGCTAAAATGTCTATTTTACATTATCTACAAAATGTATGTTCTAATCCAGCCACAAATCATAGGAAAATACTTTGATACGTGAGAAAAGCTATAAACATAAGAACATTTTGGAGGGAAATAACACACATAAAAGCTCATTAAATAATTACAACAACAAATAAATAGTTTGTTCAGCTTTACTTTTTGATTGCTGCCATGCATATTTTAATTTTTGGTATACTGAGATAAGAGAAAGGTCAGCATGCAAGGCATTTTTTTTAGAATTAATCTGAAAGCAGATACTAGGTGTTGTATTTTTAAGCTGCTGTTAGAAGTTCATAAAACATGATATAGAAGGCGATAGATGTGATAATTAACTGTTCTCATTAAAACACACAACAAAGCATCTTTTTACAAAATAGACTTCTGTGAATATTCATGGCAAATTTTCTTTGTCTCCATGGCTGGAGAAAATGTAAAAGTTTATGGTGCGGGTTTGGAAGGCTTGTGTTATTCCCCATCTTGAGCATTTGGAAAATCACCCAAAAGGTCCATCTGCTGGGAATGCCCCTTTTGATTTTGGTTAAAGCAGTAAGCGTGTAGTGTCAACTGAGAACACAGCAATGGCAGACTTGTCTTTAAGCAGTCAGAACGGTAAAGCAAATGGTTACAGGTGAGTTCAATTTTGGCAGGAGGAGAGGGAGATGAGAGAGGAGGGAATGTCTGACTTCTAACTTGTACTATGTTTGCTGGATTTACTGGCTCTTTTCCTCTCTTTGTGATGCTGGATAGGTTTTGCTTGAGAGGTTCCCTCAAAGTTGTGGCTGGACTCATTGTGCTGCCTGGTGTATCGCTTGCACTTGCAGGCCGTGACCACAGTTATTTTGTAGGTTCTTATACTTCCATCCTGGCACTGAAGCTGGATCCTCTGGGTGCGAGTTTTGTCATTGACGCATCTCCACTCTTGCGAGCTCCGCCTGCTCCAGTACTTGGTTCCATAACCTCCTCCAATCCAGTTGGGGAGCAGTGGCAAAGGGAGGCATTCACCAGCACACACCAGCTCCTTCAGTGGATTGATGCTGGTGCACTGGCCATCTGAAATGTACTTGGTGGATCTCAGTTCCCGACAGCCAACTTGAACACGATCTGCAGAATGCACAGAATAATAAACACTGAGATTCAGAATGGAGAGATTTCCTTAACCAGTCTTTTTCATATTAACAAGCTATGTTTTGCAGAAGTTAAAGGAGGCTGTAATCTTTACAGGACATCTCTTTACTGTTGTGTCCCCCAACACAAGGGCCTCGAGCACTGATGGTATCTCTGGGTATTAACACAGCACAAAGAAATCATAATGATATGCACTTCAGCAGTTGTGGTAGAAGAGGCAATTTTATTCTCTATTCTTCTTCTCAGGGACATACCTTTTAGAAGAGAAAAAATGCCCCAAGGGAAGAAATGTTTCCTGCTTGTTCTCAGTCTAGGGAATCTGCTCTGTGATGTTTACAACAATTATGTTGAATCATTAGCAAGGGGGAAAATAGTGCTTTGGAAACTGTTTATGTGCTTTTAAATTCATTTCAACTAGTGTGTTTCTTCTCATTCCACGGTTGCAGTGGACTGAGTCTCCCATGAGCGCTGCTGCTCTGAACACAGATACTACAGAAGTGATAACCGCTGAAGTTACCAGGGAATGGTGTTCTGCATGCGAAGTTTGAATGATTAGCAGTAACAATTTCAGAGTGGTCATTTTGCCTTCAAGGTAACACCATCTTTGTATCTGTAGTAGTCTTTATATTATATGTAACACAGAGGATCCTGCAAATTCTCTCGGGCAACTGACGTGGAATCAACGTGCAGAGCTTCTCATACAGGCATGTTTGTACCCGTCTGTATGTGCAGCTCTGCACCCTGCAATAAACACAACTGTTTATTTCAGTAATTACACTTTGAAATAAACGCCCACAGTGCGCTTAATTTTAATAAGCAATCTTTACTGGCTATGCTCTCCCTCTTTCTGAAGGACAATTACGGCACAGATTCTACACACAATGCAATTAACTAACGCCTTTAAAATAGAAGTAATTACTAGAAACATTTTAGAGTGAATCATAAAAGGCTTTGAAGGTACATCTGCATATCACAGCTACAGGCTTCTTCTGTTTTTACTTGGGTTTTTGGAAGCAAGTTGTGAACAGAGACACTGAGTTAAGATTACTTCACCCTGTCCCCCTGTGTCTCAGGATGGGCAGTCAGGGGGACTGTAAATCTGCAGGCTGATCCGAGGGACTCTTTACAGGGCTGCTCTCCTGCCTGCCTTGCAGAAAAGATTCGAGCTTGCCTTCCTGCAGCTGCACTCAGGAATGTACCTGGAAGCAGCTGGTCACAGATTTGAGTTTGTCTCTCCTTCTGTTTTTATGTCTTTCCTGGCTCAGCTTTTCTCCGGTGACAGCTCGTTGACGATGAATACCTACTGGGCTGCTCCAGTAATCTCGTAATGATGAGATGTTTCCTGTGCGCTTAAACCCTCAGCATTCAGAGGAGCTGACACACCTGGCTTAGCTGAAAGGTATCGGTGTCACTTTGTGCCTTCGCTTTCCAGGGATGACGCTATTTTTATCGAATCGTTGTGGGTGGGTTGGTGTGTGTGTATGTGTGTGTCTCTATTTGGATTTCTTTCATTTTAAGGAGGCGGGCAGGGAAGGGAACAGATAAAGTCAGCAAAAGGTTTCCAGATCCCCGTGTATCTGACATATATACATAAAACTTTTTATAAAAAGGCAAGTTAGAGCAGAGATCATAGGTAAATTATGAGCTGATTTGTTTACTTTTGCTGGAGGTGTTAAGCAGGTAAGTGCTGCAGCAGGAAGTAAAACTAAACAGCGGGAACAAAATTCAGAGGTTTTTATTGCATTTGAAAAGCAGCCCAGACACCTCCCCGGCTCACAGTGGGAGGGTGAGTTAAGAAAGCGAACGCTTTGGAAATAGCTCTCGCTCCTTTTCCTTTATCTTGCTTCCCTGCCGGATAGCCCATAAAACCCGGCGTTCCTGGATGAACCTCCCTCGGGAAGTAACCTGCCCGAGAGAGCCGGTCCTACAGGACTCGCACGGGGGAGGGAGGCTCGCCTGGGGGCCGCCCGGCGAGGCAG
>NW_008824988.1:2085092-2107178 GCF_000699105.1 Pygoscelis adeliae | reverse complement strand
CGCCGCCGCCGCCGCCGGAGGGCCGAGGGCTGCGGGACGCGGTGGAAGTGCCGCCGGTAGGATACTCACTGTTGCGGTCGGATCCAGTGCTGGTGTAGTGCCTGCCTCCGTTCCTGGCTTGATTCAAGGTGCTGTTGCTGCTTGGGCTCGCTGCAGCGGGTTTAACAACGTGCGAATAAAGTATCTCTGTGGCATCGTTCTTGAAAGCCAAGTAGCTTTTCGTGAAGATGCAAGCTAGGAGAAAGCCATAGAAGTGAATGGCAGGCAGAAGCATGGTTGGTTCGGTCTCTGTCTGACAGAGCTGGATGCAATCTTTTTCTTCTGGGTAACTCTGAAATTGCTCTTGAAGGTTTCCTTTATATATTCAGAGAGGCTTGGCATTCATTCAGGTGTAAAGTTGTGGATAGCTTCAGAATGAAAACCCACAAAAGGGGTGGGATCCCTACATGAGCCTGTGAAGACCTTTTACCAATAGGAGAGAAGACTGCAGTAAAGGAGGAGTTACATGCACTAATTGCAGGATTCCTATTTGGGGCTTTTGAGGGTATCAGAAAACTCTTAGGCACCGCACAGCAGCGTTCAGGCTGAGACCTAGAGGCTGCCAGCTCTGCCCTGCCATTCCGTATGGCCCTGCATGCCTGGCATTTTTGTGTGATGTGACTAACACGGTGTCAGAATCGGTCTCTCTTGCTCCTGTTATGCAAAGTCATGTCCCCTCTTCTCAAATGTGACTTTCAGGAAACTTGCAAACTCTGTAAGGATGCAAAAGTTTATAGAACTTACAGGAGACTGCTAGTTACACAAATGCTGTCTGCTGTATGCCAAGATCTTGTAAAAAAAAAAATATTGTGAATAATTTAAAGCTGCCTCTAGGTGGTTTAAATTATGCAGCTTTGATTAACAAGGAGCACCGCTAGAGAAACGACTTGTTTTAGGGGAATATTCTCTCCCTGGTGTGCAGAGTTACAAGTATGTATTTCTGTATCACCACGCATAAAAAGCATCTCCTCTAGGCTCCTTAGTACAAACATATCCATATTCATAGCCTCTCACTATGCTCATTCACCAAACTAGTCTTTTTTAGTTTTGTACATTGCCTAGAGCATTCTTGTATTTTTAATGTATTATTTCGTGTGATAAAGAAAACAAAGAGGAAAGAATAGTCCTTATTTTGACATTCTATTTTTCTGTGTCACACACTTATTTGATTCTACATAAAATTACATGGCCCAAATCCAAACACTAGTGTAAACTGAGATGCTGTCAGTAGGCCAATGTTTGTGTGCTTCATGGTGAATGCTCTATAGATTTTCATTATAAATAAAACAACAGTGATCAACACTGAAAGCTATAGTGTTCTAATTAGAAGGAAACCTTTTTCTTGGAAAAAAGCACAACCATGCAGGAGGCCACATTATGTAAAGGTTAAACTCTAATCTTGCTTACAGTCTTTGTAACTGAGTTGATATCTATAGAGTCATCCTGGATTTTATTTGCTGTAACGAAAGCAGAAGTGGAACACAGGTCAATTACCTCTACTGTCAGGGTCAAAACCTCAGTCATTCAGAGAAGACAACTTTTTTCCATCCTAGTCACAAACAGACATTTGTCTGTATCAGCAACACTTTTCTCTTGATCACTAAGAAAGTTACCCTGGATTTCAGCAGGGTAGGGACAGATCCACAGTAAGTGCCAAATTGATAGCCTTTGCTTAAAAGACACAGGAAAAACAGGAGTGTTGCAAGGTGAAGTGAGTTTTACTGGTGGAGCTGTGTGTGGGGAAGTTGAGTTGATCGCCTGCATCTATAATGACTAGCCCAACCCAGTTCTGGAATAACAAGAATGTTGCAAGGCAGAGTGAGATCTTTCAGCAGAGTAATGTATGGAGGAGTGGGATCACTGCTAACCCCTGACAAAGCTCCAAGTTCCACTCTCATGGAACGTCTTATTTAACCACAAAAGCAAAGATGTGCATTTTACCTTCCCTTTAAAAAAAAGTCGAAAGTGAAAGTTTCCTTAAGCAAATTATCAAAGAAGATTTGTACATTACAGACCATTAATATTCGAGCATTATTTTTCTTCAACAGCAGCTAACCGAAGGTCTACTTTGTCTATGTTCAAGTCCTACTTCATTTTTTCTCATATTCACAGATCATACAGATCTTCACACATCTCACCTTCCCTACAGGATAGTCTCTGTGCTGAACTGAGCCAATATAATTAAAAGCACGGAAGCCATTTTTCAGTTATCCACAGTACCTGAGGATACCAGTCAGGGGACCTCTTCCTAGTAGATAGATTCTCCCGCATTAGATGAGACTTGGGAAAGTCGGAAATTTCCCTGAGAGCTGTTTTCTTTGAAATAAATAAGGCATATAATCTTCTCACAGGAAAAATGTATGGGACCTTGGAGTGGCTATAGGGCTGGGTCTGCAAGGAGCTTGCTAAGCCTCAACTTTTTCAGCTTTCAACAAAAGCTGAAAATTATCCTTTCAAATTTGGGCTATATGAAACCATTAAGTTTGTCACATACTTCTCTTGTTCATGTCACTTAGAGAAGGAAGACCTCAAGACAAGCCTCTTACAGCCTTTGTAAAGGAAAAGTTTGGCCCTGAATTTGCTACATTAGGAAAGATAATACAGATTACCTCATTTTTCTGTGCACTAGGCAGAGCAGACATTATTTTAATTTCATTTGTATTTTCCACTTGTTACAAATATTGTATGAAAATTTCCTTATTTTAGTTCCTTGGTCAGTACTGTCAGCCTCCCTGCTTTGAAAGGTAAGCAGGCTTCTGAGGAGTTTGTCAGTCAATTTGATTTATACTTTCTTTTGTCAAACCTAGAGCTTGCAGTCTTTCACTTTTCTGAGTCTTCCTGAGAGAGATTAGAAGTTGCATGAAGGGAAGGGATGCTGGTCAGTCATATTTGGTTATTCTTCCTGAGTGAACCTCACAATCAAAACGTGTTTCTTAATGCTTAGCTCAGAACGGATTCCTAGACTTAAAATATTTTTTGCAATCATTAGATAGATGATTGTGATAAGTTCTCAAAGGTAATGGCTATAAGTTACCTTTGTAGCCTCCAAAATAGACTTACATAATGTATAGTCTGTCCTTGTTCTAGTCAGATTCGATGGCTTGTGTAGAACATTGCTCTGTGCTTAATCTCTAATATTGGCCATAAGGAATATATTACACAAGGTCTTTGAAGTCTGTACTGGCTTCCTTTTTGCCTCTGGGCATAACTCAGGATGTTCTTATTGATCTATAAAACCCTATATGCTCTGAGTCCTAGGCAATAAATTCTCTCTCCTTTATCTTCCATTATGACGCTTATGATCAGCCAGGGCATACTGACTATACCTGAGTGTCTGGAGAGGTTGAATGCTCAGCGTGAAGGGCCCAGGAGACTGGATTTCACTGCTCCTAAGGATCCAGAAGAGCTCAGTTCTGCTGCTTGGCATGGTGTAAAGGCCATGGTTTAGTCAGATCCTTGAAAGGTGACTGTGGGGAAGGCACAGGGAAGAAACCCGTTAACCAGATTAATTTAAATGTTTGTACATGTACCCAGGGATAAAGTGCTACATTTAACTACATGCTTTTTTCAACTTACCTGCTTCTTGTACTTTAACAGCCTTGCTTCACTCTTCAGAGAGAATGGTATCCAGAGTTATCCATGCCTTAAATCTTGCTTTCTCCATTTTCTGTGATGGAAAAAACCACACTTCTCTCAATGGATGCAGAATAATACAAGGCATATGTTCTGTAAAGATCCCAAAAAAGAATTCCCTGCTTTGTGGTCATTTGTAAGTCTGTCAGGATCCCATCCTCCATGTTTCTTAGACACTATAATGATGTCCAAAGGGCAAAGTTTTGTGCAGAGTGCACACACCTGTCTAGCAGCACAAAACAGCCACAGGGAATAGAAGGGTATGCACTGACAAGTACAAATGACTGCCAGAGCGCCTTGTCTTTGCAACCCACATGATCACTGAACAGGCACAAAATAAGATGGAATTCCCAATTTTTCATAAAACTTGGGCCTGCTCAGGTTTAATAATGACAGGAAAAGGCCAGAATTAGAATGAAGGCGGCACGGAAAGAAAGGTTCAAAGTTCATTTTTATATTTTTATTGTTGGTCCCAAAGAGAAGACCATTAGAGCATTGCACTTCTGACTTGTTTCCAAAGGCAGATACTTTGAGAATAAGTACAGGCTCAGATAAATGACTGCAAAAAAAACCCTGACATTTATTACTTTGCACCTTAAAACAGAAATGACTGTCAGGCTATTTTCTGTTAAGCAATAAGCATATTAGTAATGTACTTCAAAGCAGCATAAAATGTGATTTGGAGCATGATAAGAGAACTTGTCTGAAAGTGAGGTAAAATTGTAATAAATGCAACTGTTGAGAACTTGTAAGCTGTTGTGCAACAAGTTAGCATAGTTTTAAAGCTCATACAGAAAACATGTTAGAGAACCATGATACATCCCCCCCACGCAAATTCTCAAACCAAAGATTTTTTGAATACTGAGGTTTTTCTATACTAAGTGGTACTTTTTAATTTTCTCAATAAATTACATTTAAGAGATTCAATGGAAAACATAACATATATTCTCATTAATGAGAATGACTAATTAGTTCTGATTTATGTCTTCTTCATCTCCCTAAGATTTTGTATTAAAATTTTATTTTTTTCCACTTGCTCTTGTACATAATGTAGACAGAATAATTTAGGTCAGGCTGTGGCTTCAAAGGAGGCAATTTATCACTTTTATCAAAAAAGACATTAAATAGACTGAAAAGGGGAAAATATTTAAGTTTATTTTGAAATTCTAGGAAAATATACAGTAGAGTGAAGAGCTGTCTGCACTAATTATAATTGCCACCTCTTCTTGAGCAGTCTCAGTAAGATTTTAAGACCAGATTGAAGACAATGTGGCTTATTATCATCCAAAACATTTTTTATGATTTTCTGCATACATTGAGGAATAAAGAAAAACAAAACAGGGCTTTATGGATGAAAAAACATGCGAATAACAGGTTGTTTATTTGGGGTGACATTTTCAGAAACTCTTTGGTGACATTGAAATGTAACATTTCCATTTTAAAGAGATTTAGGGTAATAAAGCAGGATTTTTTAATATACGTAGACACTGAAGTCAACTGGACTTCGGAATCTACATACTTTCTAAAATGTTGCCCTAAGGAATGAAAGTCCTATCGATTTTCAGTGAGCCAGTTGCTTAAATGCTTTTGAAAATTTTACCCTCAGGTTAAAATTCTGAAACTCCTACTCAGTGTTAAGCAGGCAAAGTCCCATCAACGTGCCCCAGTTGCAAATAAAATAGAAACTGAGTAAAGGTTTTGAAGTCTGTCTTGTTTCTTTACATGTAATTAACTGAATTCTTAATGTATCACTATGTTTCAGTAAACTGCTTTGTGTTTCTAATTACGTGGTCTGAAATGATTACAGCGTATTTAAAAAATGCACACTCTACAACAAACCAGCTAAGAAAATCTGGCATAGTTTCAGGATTTCCTAGGCAAACACTTGCCAAACCTGTTGTTAGATCCAAAGTCGTAATTTAAAAACAAGCCTACAAGGTATCTGGAAGAAGATCCCTCTTTCCTTCCCTCTGCTCCATCTCCCACTCCCTTACAAGGAAATCGCTTCACCTTATCAAAACAGAACAGTTACTGACATTTGTCTCCTGGTAAGAAACCTATCCCTGCTACGTTCAGATTTTAGATTTGGCTAGTGCATATTCTCGTTAAAGAAAAAAATTACCTTCACCAAGAATGTTAGTGTCCAAATTCTTCAATCAGATAAACATGCACAACTCCCTGCTGAAATTAAGGAAGTACCTGAGGGCAAAACCTGGCCCCAAATTAGAATTTTAATAATTGTAATACTGTGTAATCCTTTCCCTGCCAAGAGACAGAAATGGCCCATCCTGCACAACAAATTCACAGACTTACCATGCACTTGGTATCAGGGTTTCACTTATAACCCATGAACCAGAATATAATTGAACAAAGTTTATCCAGCTTATTTTATTAAAATTAATCCATCCAATACTGTGGCACACTTGTACAGTACTGAAAATCTCTTATTTACACATGTAGGATCTGCTATAATCCAGCAAACGTCTCCATGTTATCATCACCCCAAACACAGTTTTAAACACTGGGAACCTTAATTAAAATGGAGATGTGTCTCTCTCTCAAAGGATCTATAAGAATATAATTTCAGGCATTGGTTTTTACTCTCAGCTACTGATATTTCCTTCCTACCTGAAGTTAGTTTCAGTCACCTAGTTCTCTTTTAAGTCCCAAACTGTTTCATGCAATCAATGAATGAGTCAGGCTGAATGAAATTAAGACACGGAACCAAACATCACCTGCCTACGCAGACACTGCAGCCCATTCCAGACTTCCTTTCTAGCAATTTTAATTACCTTGAATTCACATGTAAAAGAAAATGTAACAGAAAGAGCTGATAGATCCCTGCCAATTGAAGATCTCCTCGCTGGAATGCTCTAGGATCTCTTTTAAAACAATAAAATTACATTTTTACTAAAGTAAAGCTTAGTAAAACTTACTATGACTACAGTACAGCCTAACTAATAAAGTGGCAAAATGCACACTGAGAGTCAAGTTTCCAAAATCCTAGGGCTAAATGCTTAACAGTTTTTTAGGTGTTTTTACAGTGAGAACATTTTGTTGTTGCTGTTGACTCACCTACACAAATACAATATATAGAAACACATGCACACTCAGTTTGGCTAAGAGTGTGAAAAAAAATGCTATTGCCATAAAGTTGAGAGGTGGGAATGAATATTCAGTACATTCTACCCATTCTCCAGGTTGTATGTAAAATTTAATATCAAAACACATATCTTCCCTTCTTCAGGGAAGAACAAAGAATGGAAATTCTTTGCAGCAGTAGGTGTCAAGATTTCAAAATCTCTTCTTCAGTCCAAGTCAGAAAAAAATCCTCACATTCTGAGACTCCTTACAGAAGAAATTTCAGAGAAAAAAGAAAACCTAACCAGATGTTACTGCTCAGTTTTGATTTTTTCTTTGATTAATCTTAACTTTCAATAATGGGGGTTCAACAGCAGCAGGATAATCCCTGCCTTAAGCATGACGTTAGGTTTTAAAGGATTATTTATCTTATCTAAGGTTAGAAGTCTCTCAGTATACCTTTATGGTAATAAACAAATATTAGCTGTACTTGCTTAATCACAGAGTTTTAAGCAAAACCGTCCTCTAGCATGAAGTGCAGTGGGATTTCAGTCTTCAGCTAATGTCCTACATAGCTATAATCACAACAGATTAGCATTTAGAATTAAAATGTAGCTAAAGCAATATGGTTACAAAACAACTTAACAATGAAGCTGCTGTCAGCAGAGATAGTCAGCAATGATGAATTTAAAATTACTACTTCTCCAAAGATTAAACTTTGTCCATACTGTTCGTAACTGACCGTAACAGTAGTTCTTGTCACTATTGCACCTGACATCAGTGTCCAGAAACTGAATTGGCTCCGTGACGACCGTTTGTTACCCCATATTCAAAACCTTGTCACTATTTATGTCTGTAATCTTCAGGCAATGAAGACGTTATTTTTCCAATGCAAAACTTGGTTGTTGTGAGAGACATTTATTTTGGGCCTTCAGTCTTGAGTCTATTTGGAATTACAAACAAGAGGACAATTATTACAAGAGGACATATAAACAGTATTCAAGAAAGGAAATGTCAGAACATTCTGTTTGTTCGCTTGGCCTTTCTGCAATTCTTCAAAGCTTTTCAGAGGGTTGCTTTTCTAAAATGTATCCTAACATGGAAACATTATACAAATAAAGCTTTCATAACTGTCAACATCTGAATTTGTTTTTCAGGAGGAATATTTCCAATAAATTTTCACTCTGAGAGAAAACAGGATCGTGTCCTCCCTTCTGGTAGTTTTCATCTAAAATGTAGCTCTCATCTCACACACTCATGCCTGCCTGATTAGAACAACATAACAATTTTTACTGTAAATGGAAAATCCTGCAGGTGAAAATCCCTGGCACGATTCTCCCCTGATGCTAACCAGATTGGCCTCCTGTAAGTCTGGGAGATGCATGTTTCCTTTTTAAGGTTGGATGTAGCAAGCGCCTTTGTATAACCAGCCAGTAAGAGATGGTGTTTTGGTATGTGCCTCTGAGCCACATAATTTTTGTTTTTCTAGTTACTTACTACCTTTGCTACCTCTTGGGAAGGTAGCACCATGAAATCTTGCCTTCCAGCTTCCCTTCAGAGTTTTGCATCACAGATGCTCATTTCCATCCACCTATCCACCTGTTGTGTAGCCGAATGGAATTAGCGTCCCATACTGACTCCCTCCTTTACTTTTTCCGTTGCGAACTCTGGCAAGCTGTTGGAGCCTAAGAGGTGTGATAATGCTGCTTGGCATTTCCATGTCTGTCTACCTGGTTCCTCTGTGCAGGAAGCACCTTTAACAACCAACAGAGGAGACAGAGGATTGGGAGGGTATCTCTCCAGAGATTTTTTTGCACAGCTGAAGCTTCGAGAGGAAAAGTGTTTGAATCATAGAATCATAGAATCATAGAATCATTAAGGTTGGAAGAGACCTCCAAGATCATCGAGTCCAACCGTCAACCCAACACCACCATGCCCACTAAACCATGTCCCTAAGCGCCTCATCTACCCGTCTTTTAAATACTTCCAGGGATGGGGACTCAACCACTTCCCTGGGCAGCCTCTTCCAATGTTTAACCACTCTTTCAGTAAAGAAATTTTTCCTCACATCCAATCTAAACCTCCCCTGGTGCAACTTGAGGCCATTTCCTCTTGTCCTATCGCTTGTTACTTGGGAGAAGAGACCAACACCCACCTCGCTACAGCCTCCTTTCAGGAGGCTAATCAAATAAGTTTGAGATACTTATTAAGGCTGCATACTTGCACAACATCATAAAGAGCTAGTAGATCAGGCAGGTCCAGGAGGCGATTTGGGGACAAATTTTATAAGATAGATATTCTGAGGAGATTCTGTTAACTAGGCAGTGGCAATGCATTTCGCATCCATTTATGTAAAAAATGACTGGAAAAGAATTTCAGTAGTTTCTATGACAGATGAAAGTACTTGTTGCTGTAGAGCTCCTTACAATACTAAAGAACCATATCTGTGAGGGTTTTTTTATTTTAAAGAAATTACTTAAAGGAAAATTACTTAAAAATTACTTCTACTTCTATATGTGCAAGAAGTTATAGCCTAATTTCTGTTTTATAGTTGTAGAGAATGTCAGTAAATGCTGCTGTATCTCAAATGCCTACATGAACTTCTAGGTTGTGCCCACTCTAGCCTACATCCAGGTTTACCTCTGCTTCTTACATGAACTGTACCACGTTTACATATGTAGCATGTTATAAATTGTGCATAGAACAGATATTTTGTGCTCCTTCTAAAAAATAATATGGAGAACATAAAAGAAGGATATCTTACTCAGAATAAAATACTTGGTTCTAGGCAACCCAATACATTCTTGTCAACACCCAGTATCATTATAAGGTCTGTTAAAAAAGCACTAAAACCGAACTACTGGAACTAATTACTCAATAAGACTTTAATTACTTTCTCTGTTCTTAAGTGAAGTGAGGAAAGTGGTTATTTTATTACTATTCATTTAGTCAACAAGTATAAACAAAAATGAATGGATATGATCATTACTAAGGACAGAGGTATATATGGCCATGAAATAATTCATTTTATTTTACATTATAGAAAATACTTCAAAATATGCCAAGAATAAACTGTTTAAGATAATTTGTTTTATAAATTGTCAGAAGGAAGAACTATGCATGCTTTTGCTGCAGCATTAACTTTCTTTAAGGGTCCAGTTCAAACCTTGTTGAAGTCAATACAAATCTTTTGATAGTCTTAAAGGGAGTTGGGTTTAGAGCCTCCATGCAGTAAAACGATCACCAAGAGACTAGCTGCCAGTGTTCTGATAATCTGTGTTCATAGCATGCACATTAAATTAACTTAAAACATCTGTCCAGTAGGTGGCATATGAGATCTCGTAGTCTAAAATGTAAATAAAGCAATGGCATCTCACCACCAACACAGGAAAATTATATTTCACCACTTAGGTCTAAAAGGCCAATATGAATTGTAACTGTCTATATGCAGCAACCAATGTGGTCTTTTTATTAGCTTTTATTTAATTAGTATTATTAGATTCACATTTCCATGTTAAAAAGAACTCATCGTATTTATGAATAGCCCAGTTATAAAATATTTGATTTATCCAGCGTGTTAAAAATAGTTTACATTTTTCAGTTTTCCATTACTTAGTGTTTATTACTAATGTCAGCCCACTTGTGCTTATAATGTGGTGGATGTCCTTCCCAAGCCCTCGTTCCAAACATCTGAGGGAGGACTTTTTCTCATTCTTCCTGACAGAAGTTTAGTCTGCTTAGAGGCCATTAGTGAATGCATCATTCCCTAGAAGCCCCCTTCCCCTCCTATATACATTGCTTCCTACGGACATTCAGCACTGAGACTCCAATTTCAACCTCATGCCACATGCAGTAATGCCACTGGAAGAAATCTGGGATTGTCTGTGAAAGGGAGGCTTGGGAATCCTCCATTCCCATTTGAGTCCTCTTTGTATCACTAACTGTTCTTTATTTTGATACAATAGGTAATGTAGCAGTGACTTAGTACCATATCACCACATAAGACTAAACACTTTGTGAAACTATAATACCTGAAAGAACTTCAAAATATCTTAATTATCCCACACACAAAGATTAAAGGAAGGAAGACAGTCCCGGGAATACAGAGGCTGCTTAATGTAATCATACTTCAGGATTACTCTTGGTTATTAAGGTCCTTTTTGGCTAGGGATGTTGCAGAGGATTGAAGTCGCTCATTGTTTGCCTTATTACCTTCAGCAAAACATCTGAGGAGCAGGAACACTGAGTTTGCTCTCCAAATCTAGCCTTCAGCTTTGCGGCGCACATAATCTTTGCATGGTAAAAGTTCAGGCTGTATCCTGAACCCTAATTGGCTTGGGCTCCAGCATCAAAAGTTGGCGGCATGCTTGAAAATATCTCATTAATCTAATCTTGTGATTTTGGGGGCATTACAATGTTTTTATGTCTAGGATTTGCATCTATACTGTCAAGCATGTGTGGATCTCAGAATATTCTCAAGACCTAAGTCTCCCATAATTCGCACCACAAACCCTTAAGCTAATACCAAGGCGTTATTTTAGCATGAGAGCCAGGAGGTGGAAAAAGTCTCGCTATACTCAGAAACACTGATTATACTCAGTGGCTTTGTGTGGGCCAAGCTTTTGTTCAGGCAGTCTGCCTGGCCTGCACCCAGGCAAAATCAATCATAGTAATGGTTCATCAGCTAGTACTGGGAGCTTGTTTTTCTTTATAACAGCGTAGATTATTTAAAACCAAGCTGTGAGTGGGCTATGTACAAAAGTATAGATGGAAAATTTGTGGGACATGTGGCTTAGTGTGCGCATGTGTGCAGTCAAACCCACTTTTCAGTTAGTAGTCTAGACATGGCCTTATGGCTTGGATTTGGAAATACTGAACCTCACAGAGATGAAAGTAGGATTTAATACCCTAAGGCAGATGGGTTGGAATGTGGAGAAAACCTAATAATGCAGGTTACTTTAAAGTCTGCAGTATAACTGTGGTCAATCCCAGTCTTTTAAATGGGGAGGGGGGAATTTCATCTCATCAAAATTTGGCAGGTACAATTCAAGAGAAATAGTTTGAATCTCTAGTGACTGTGGTTTGGAAACAAAATTAAGCTTCTAATAAATTTCTGTAAATTTTCTTTCCGAATGTTCTGCTAAACACAACTTCTCTCTTGGAGGCAGCTGTAATAATACAATATTTTACGTTTATAAAGCGCTTTTCATCCTGAAAATTCCCAACAGACTTTGCAAACTGCATTCGTTCAAAATCACCTAAATGTGACTAAATTGCATGGGGAGCAACAAGCAGACATGGAGGCACAACACATACCTTGGACCACGGAAGTTTTGGCCAAAAACACTAGACTAAAATTCTATCACTATTGAAAGAATAATTCTTTTTTCATCTACATGAAATGGCCAGGACCCTGGATTTTTCAAAATACTCAGCTGATTGTAAACTTACCAGTCTACTAAGTATGTGGGAAGGTACAAACGGTGAAATGATTTGGTTGGGACTGGAATAGTAATAGTCAGGGTGTCTTAAAACTAATGCTTAGAGTGATAGGCTTTCCTATCCACATATATCTGGATACTAGTTCCAGCTCTTTCTGTTTTGCATGCAGATGAGACAGTTGTCGGGTACAAAGCCTTAACGAGACTGCAAGCCTTAACGAGGCTGCAGACAAGCAAAAGCACTTTCCTGCAAGAGGGTGATGAACTGAATGTTACTAGCAATCCTTTGCCAGGCTGGTATGCTCTGTTAAAAATAGAAAATACTAAACATAGCAGTAATTTACAAAGAAAAGAAGTGTTGCATGCAAGCAACTAATCCAAGTAATAGTGTTAGGTGAATGTATATGTTAAGATTATGAGCTTTTTTGTTACAGTGGAAATAAAATGGAGGATATAGTGAGTGCTCATTTTGTTAGCTTACAAAACTGTCACATAGCATTATATTTTGGCATCAAGCATGTTGAAAGATCCAAAAATGCTTGATACAAATTAGAACTCAAATGTCTACTTCTTTAGAAGAAAGAACTCTCACGAAGTTCAACTGAAATTGTGCATAAGTGAGGCAGGATCTAGCTTGCTGAAGAGTAGCTGCACCGTTCACTGAAATGCAGTTAGTTAGGACTGGAAAAATAATGGACTTAGTACGTGGCATTAGAAATATTAAATCAAATTGAAACTGCATTTTTGTACATTGAGACAAAAGTCTCAACAAAATAAAAATGTATTTCACCAGAAGAAACAGATTACACTGATTCTTATTTTATGTACTCCATGCTACCTCACTCCTGCCAAAGGGCCAGTCCTTATCCAAGCATTTTAAGTAAATTATCAATAGAACACTTATGGACAAAGCACAACTCATATGGTACAGATAATAAACATGTATAGAAAACATTTTTAAATGTACATTTTCTTTTTCCCTTTCTAATTGTAAACTATACTCTACACACTTTCCTTTTTTTTTGTAGTTTTTGGAAGAATTATCTTAAAATTGGACCATTTTAATTTTAAAAGAAAGTAATGATAACAACTGATATTGTTTCTTGGTACCTATTGTTCATTAAAATTGTTTTTTTCTTTGCCACACATGGTCTACTGGCCAAGTTATGTGTTGTTCTGTGCCACAGGCTGTCAAGTCTATACAGTATTTCTTTGTTTCAAGGACAACTGTTTAGAAAAACAGAAGGAAAATACTCTATTTCTTTTTAAGTGTACGGAATGCAAATTTTTCTTGTTTCTGAGATTGTATTTGCAGGAGAAACATAAAAAAAGGAAAACTGATTTTGGCTGAAGTCTTTAAAAAAGCCAAAGAAAATCAGCTGTCCACTTTAGTTGGTTCACGAGAATGGTTTCGTTTCGATCAGCTTTACATTTGTCTGAAAAAGACAGTCACTAAAGCAAGGGGCTATTTTTCATTAGAGCCCAAGAATCTAAGACTATGGAAGCCACAAAAAATTCTGCAAATTATTCATTCTAAAGGCTACAGATATGGCAAAATACTTGACGCACACATGAAAAATATTTAAAGGTAATTTGTTACTCTTTTTTAAATGGAAGAGTAAACAGAGTATGGATCCAATTTTACTGCATTTCCCAAAGCGTTTTAATATTGGAAGGCCGGGAGAGACTGCTAGATGATTATATACAATACATCCAGGTACTTTTGTACTGAACTTCATAACCTGTATTTGACTAAAGAATGTGTTTCAGAAAGGCACTGAAACGTGAAGGAAGACTTCAGCAGATGCAGAATTCATCTCTTCTGCTGATTTGGACATTCACCCTTGCTATTGAGAATGTCTCATCTGCACTCTGAAGGTTTGGGCTTTCATTTTTTGGCCGCAAAAAGATTTCTCATCTGTAATACTACCTGGTACTTTCCCTTGTAAAGGTACAGGTACACTAGATTTCAGTAATCTCTAAGTCTTCTTTAATTTTTCTCTCATTTATTACTGTTCAGTCTCTCAGACAGTTACCAAGCTACTCAGCTGAACACAAAGGAGTTATTTTTGTTTCTAAGAATATGAGGCCTACTATACACAGAGTACAAAACATTGAGGCATTCATAACAAAAATCTAATTTAAGAACAGCGCTGTCAAATTCTCAGCAGTATCAAAGTGAAGAATACCTTAATAAAAAGAGTTATACGCGTCCTCACCTTTTACAAGCTTTGCTTCATCATGCAAATAGATACTGCTGGAAAATTAATTAGTTGAGGCAGACCCCCCTTGCCCCTGTTTTTTTGACATATAAAGATCATATAACAAGAAGTGTGCACATTTCAGGCTGGTTGATGATTTTTCATTGGATGCTGGCCATTTGTACCTCTGCACAGTCCAATTATGCATTCTCTCTAGAAACATCTTACAGTAGAAATTCCAAAATCATTAGACTGATTTCTTTGGAATGTACTGGTTTATGAGTAAGTAATACAGATGTTGTCTTTGATTCTAAAGCTAGATACAAATGAGGAGGTTGGTGCTTTCATGGACATGAAACTAATGTGTTCCTAGAACTTGTGGGATGAAGGTTGGTGTCATTCCATGTGAACTGGGGGCAAGGTTACGTGTTCAGGCGAGTACTGTGGTTTCAGACCAAAATTTCCGTCCCCTAGAGGTATATTTCTTCTGTATTTCATCAGAGCAAGCTCTTGAATCTGCAGAAGGTCTTAGCAATTACACTGATGCCCCACATACCAGCAGAGTGCTACAGTCCAGGTGCATACCAAGGAATAAAGGCAGTGAATGCTGACATTTTAAATCACTTAAGGGTACATATAGTTGCTCCTCATGTTTTGTAAGTGCTGTAGAAGTCACTGAGAAGTAAAAAAAACATACTTTTACTAATAAACAAGGATTAAATTAGACTAATTAGAAATTAAATTAAACTAATTAGAAAATTGGAGGCAGAATATAGTGAATAAAAAGATGGAGCATACTATTAAATAGGGTTCCAAATAGCTGCACATCATTACTAATCAGTTTTATATCAAATTATGAGCTCTACCTCAGCCATTTCATAGCAATCTATGACTTAAAGCCAAAAGAAGCCTGTGTTCTTGGGTTTTTTGCTGTTTGTGTAACAGTTACTTATTTGTCATTTTGGACCAGTTCTCCACATAGGAGGTCACTCCCCATGAATCACACTGCTTGAGAAGTGGCTAAAAGATGGATGAGGCCAAGGCACAGAGCTGTGCTGAGGGAATGTCTGCTGGGAGAAGGACTGATATGCACAGGGCAGGAGCAGAGGGAGGCCATGGAGCAGTGAAGCCACCTCCTGAACGGTGGTAGCTCCAGAACCTTCCTCCTCATCCAAAGCAGATGCTGGAAAGGACACCAGGAAAAGAAACATTGACACTCTTCAAAGTTAACTGAATCAGTCACAACTGTGAGTGTGGGATCTACATGGTATGGGGTCAACCTTTCTTTACCCATGATTATGTATCTACTTGTCCAACAGAGAAATTCCCAGTTGGCAACAGTTCTCATACTGCAGAGGAAAGAGGAAACAGCAGGGGAGACTGTCTTGGTGAGAGCAGTGGCAAAGGTGAGGGGAAAAGTTTGCAAACCTGTGTAAGTTCTATTAAAATGTTGAGCACTGTAGTTCTTAGTAAGAACTCAGCACATATGATTGGGCACTTGGTACAACTGAGAATCGGACCATTGATTTAAGAACCAGCTTTAGATTCCTAATTTTGAAAAAGTATTGGAAGTGTTGGCTTAAATATCAAGGATTTATGAATCATTTTGCACAGATGGTAATATAGCCTCCTGCCATGAGCTCTTTCAGTTTAGTCAACAGATACATAATGAACGACACACTGCAGGAACCATAGATTCTATTTTTATTTTCTATTTGTTTTTTCCTGTCTTACTATTCTGCTAGTAGAGAATTTAAAGTGATATTGTATACTTTTGTAAACACGGAACCAAATTCCACTCAAATACACACCTGTAGCGCTATTCAGTAAAAACCTTAAATTCTCATCTTCTGCTTTCTGTGAGATTTTTTTTAGTCTGTCACATTTCCTTTCCCTATTGTTACTACAGACGCCATGGGGTACCATAAGTGAAGATTCACCAGAATTCTCCATTGTAAGATCTTCCTTTTGTGCTGGCTTTTGTCCTGGCAGGAGATAAACCATCTCCTTCACTTTGTCTGGGACACAGATGGGTATGGGCAACATTCTTCCACTATTGAGTCATTAATCAAAAGGATCTATTTTTCCACTTTCTAGTGGCCTCCCCTTTTCAAAATTTTGTCATTGAGTAGACTGTTGAATATTTTCTATTTATATAAGCCCAACATTTTCCTAAACCAGCTTGAACTGATTAGTTTAGTGTCAATATTCTCTAAACCATGCAGTTTTTCTACACTTTTAATAAAATACGAACACTTGAGAGCTTCCTGCCTCTGTGGCTCATTGAAAGATGAAAATGGGAAAAATGTAATGCAGCAATAAAGAGCACCGTTTACCATTATTTTTTCCAGATATGGCATTTTGGTAAAATTTAAAATTTGTCCTTGAGCATTTATGTATTGAAAAATATTTGTGAGTTTCAAAAATCCAGTGTTGGTATCTGTGAAATAGATGTAGAACCATTCCTCATTCTTTCAGGCAGCTCCTAAAGGATATGTTGTGGGACACCATCTGGTGGATAAATGTAGTTAAAGCAAATATTTATATTTGCAAACAAGTTCTTTTTTTTGTTCTATGAAGTTCATATTTGCTCAGATATCTTACAGTTTCCCTAGCCTTATCTAATCTCATACTAAAGGAAAGTTAGAAGCATTATTCTGATGCAAATCCTTCACTAGCATGGCCTCTAAGTAACCCAGACCGTGAAAGATCTTTGTGCTTAAAGTACTGAAATGTAACTAATTTTGAATGTTGATGACACCCATGGCTGCATTTCACCATTAGCATTTTGGCATGTGCTTCTGGAGTATTTATCATGCTTTTATTCACATCACAAAGCAATCTCAAAGCATAGGAACTAGGTTCCTTTTGGATGAGATTAAACTAGAAGATATGCTCCAAAAGCACACCAGCTCCAGCCACAGGACCAGGCTAGAAATACCGCTAAGTAAACCTTCCTGAAATGTGTGGTGTGGATGTTAAGCTCTCAGCACTAACTCTTTCATGCCACAAATCCTTTCCTATTAGCCTGCACTACTTACTAATGTAGACATCATTCATGTGGCTCACCTGAACCTACCTGCAGAGCAGAGACTGCCTAGATGGGCTTTGTGAATCTGACTGGAAACTTCAGTCCATCCAGCAAAGTGAACTTCAAAATGGAAACACGGATGGGTCAGACTACTGTGTGTTTGAAGATTTGTTACATGGTTCTAAGGTATGTGATCTAGTAGCTAAGTAAAAAGCCCTGGATCAAACCTTTTCTTCTTAGTCAAACAGAGTCCAGAACAATTAATTTTCAGAACATGCTTATTTTTTTTCTGGGTGTGATGGGATGAATGTTTTGAGAGATTTCCTTAGAAGCAAGGTATATCTACTGAATTTCTTAGCATTTGGAAGATGGCATTACTGATACATGGGTTATACATTTGCTTGAAAAACGCATTTTGTCTGCTACTTTTATATTTCTCATGAAGCAAGCAAATAGAGAGATAGGGTGTCTTTTATAAAATTTAAAAAAAATGGAGACAGAGAAAGAATTGCATCTGTGTATAATTACAGCTGATGTGCTGCAAATTTACTGATCTTTTGTGAGCTCATCCTCAACAAAACCTCACACAATCATCCCCTTTTTATGCCAACAAAATTAGTTTTATAGCCTGGACTTTTCTACATCATAAATGCAAAAATAAAGCAGTGTTTTATAACTGTATAATAAAACAGTAAAGGGAAATATTATCGGCACCATTATATTTCTAACGAGCTATAATACATTGCTGTATGCTGGTTTCTAGGTTAAGCCTGGCTGTAAATTTGAAAGCACATACAACCATGTAGTACTTTCACCTTATATGATACAATATAGAATCTTAAAATATACAAACTGTATATTTAAAACAAAGTAACCACAAATTCTTACAGTTCAGAAAGCAGCAGTATTCCTGTAAAGAGAGGGCATCGTTTACTGAAATCGTTTTTACTAGGCACACCCAATTTTGATTTTCATGAGGCCAAGATAAGTAACACTGATTTCTTAAGTTATTTTAACAACAAACTTAACTATTCAAGCTTCACGTTCGCTTTTAGGATTAGTAATGCATATCAGATAGATGCTTGCATTTAAATAGAGCTCTTAATTTTATTTTAAGACTGTAAGAAAGGCTTTAGTGGGTCAGACCAGTGGTCTATCCAGCCCAGTTTTCTGTCTCCAGCAGTGGCAATAGGAGAGGTTACTCACAGAGAATAACAAGCCCAGCTGTCTTCAGAGGTCCATTCCTCTTTCACTTCCCACGATACAACATTGTTGTGTTAGGGGTGCCAGAGGTACATCCCTACCCTATGGTCCATCTATTTGTCTAATCCCTTTTTGAACCTGTTGACACAATTTGCCTCTACAATCTCATGTGATAGCGAGTGCCAGAAGTCCACTACCTTGTGTTTAAAAAAATGCTTTATCTGTTTTAAGCTGATGTATTATTTTTATTAAGTTCTCATATTACAGGATAGAGTGAACAGAAGTTCTGCCTTCACCTTATCCACTATTTTCATGACTTCGTAATGCTTTATTACTTTTCTTCCTAGCCTTCTCCTTTCACTGCTGAAGACTCCCAACTTTTTAGTCTCTCCTCATAAGGTAGCTGCTCAATCTTTTATGCATTTAAGTTGCCCTTAGAGTTACATGTTGTTACACAGAATGTCAAGATATCTTTAAATTTTTTTGAGAGCTTCTCAGCAAATTCTGGGATCCAATTGCCATACCGGTGAAAAGAAAACTGAAGGTTTCCATATAATCAATCTGATAGTTGGTTTTCTAGTAAGACAGGTTACTTTTCCTTATTGCTTATTCCTAACGGTTCAAAAAAATTAATTCTGGAGAATATAGTTTGATTTTCCTCCTTACTAATTTCAACCTTCTATTTTATACGTAACTTACATTAACTTCAAATTTAAAATTTTGAGGAGTACCTCATTTATGCTATAGCAGGCTAATATATTTAGCTGTGCCTCAGTAATACTTACACTTTCCTCTAATGTGCTATTTGGTTATTCCTTTAATGCATTTATCTATCTACAGCTCTTTTAATTATGTTAGGCTCTTCTGGAATGTCTTTAAAGTTTTCCTCAAAGACTCTGAATCATATATATTCATTGCCTTCTCTGACATTCAGTATTTCTCCTGCTCTAGCAACTTAGGCTGAACACTGGTTTTGAAAACTTTCCTTTTTGCTTTCATTTGAGGGGTGTTTTTTCCACCTCGTATGTTAGAGGTTTAATTTTGCATTAGTAACAAGTATTATGTACAAGTACAGAAGCTTATGGCCACAGGTAGCTATCTTCTTTTCTCCCAGGAGAAAAATACGAGCATTGTGCTGACTGTTACTGATTTATAGAACACAAAGGCCTCATTCATTCTTATTTCAAGGTCATCACTATGTGATCTTCTTGACAAGTTTGAACAACTTGCAGATAAACATCAAGAAGTCCTCATGAATAACAATGACTAAACTGTCAAGACAGTTACAGTATGATTGAAGAGAGCATCCTCTAAATGCAACATATGCTAAGGAATGTGGAGAAAACTTCCATGCCTTACAGTTGTGATAAAATGGGATATGCCATTTTTAATGTAATGGTGAACTGGATTACTGATTGGACTCAAGTCTTAAATGAATGGCTTATTTAGCCAAGAAGAGAGGGGGTTTGACATTTTGAATAAACCAGAGTGATGTGCAGGAAGCTCAGAGAATATAATATCTTTCTCTGGCTCCTTTGTTCCTCTGTGGGAGGCCACTGTATAGCATTCAAGGAAATTCCTTGATGCTGCTGAGTTTCATGTGAGCAGACTGACAGGATGCACAGTTTGGCACAATTGTCTATTTCTGATCAGGATTACAAATAGCACGGGTGGCAAGGATCCAAACTGACCTATACTGGCGGAATAATTTGAGTAATTATTCAGGGAACCGTACCGCAAACACATTTAATCCTTTACTTTCATGTGGAGTTCAAAATGCTGCAAAAATCTCATGGTATGCCGCACAATTGTGAGTTCCATGCTGCACACGTTGATTAATAACGTGGTGAGGTATGACATCAGACTGAGACAAGAAGATACATACAACAAGGTTCTAAAGAGTGATAAACTGGGTTTATTTAATTCCTAGATAAATTTCATAGAAGTAGGACACATATGTGAAAATTGGATGGTAAAGATTCCCATGCCCAGTACGACTAGGAATGTCATGTATACTAATTAAGCAAACAGAAACCAGAAAATAGTTTGTATGTATTTTTGAGGTGCATACAATTCACAATAGAACAGGTTTCCAGTCTCAGTGCCAGATAAGCCTAGCCAAAAAGGATAATTGATTGGTTTTATGCACCATTGCACAGTGTCTAAAGGCATTCATAATCTATGGTTGATTGCATTTTGAATATTGCCAAAATGAATACAATCCCCTCACTGTTGAACAAGATCATAATATTTATATTGACAATTGAGAACTTTCAATAATACATAGTCCCATCACATCTTTTCTATAAAATTAAGACTCTTTTATGTCTGAAATCAAAAACAGATTGCACAGTCCAAATAGTAAGGATTTTGTCAGCATTTTTCAATTAAAATTGCTTATTTGTAGAAGTTGTGTCTTTGTCATATAAATATGAAAATACATTCTCACAGTATGGACTTGGATTCAATTCAACTTCCAGTTTTTCTTGTATGTCCTTATAGTAAGTTATCTGCCCTCTCAGAATGAGATATGAAGGAAGTTCTTAGTTTGTGAGGCTGAGAGAATAAAACAATGTTCCCATTTAAAAATCATTTGTCTCAAAAGTTAGTATTAAATACGGAGACATCTTTCAAGAAGAGTGACCAGATTCACTTTGACAAAGCACAGGCTGAGGGAGAGTATGTTCTCTCTCTGAAAAACATCCCACTTTTGAGCCAAAATTTGGAATAAAAAGTTATTTCAAAATATCTGATAGAACATGGAAACAATCACTATATTCTGTGAGTGTCCCAGTCAAGGAAGAATGTAGGATCACTTTTAACATACCCAATTTTCAGGCACTTCAAAAAATTCTTCTCAGACTTGAACTTCACTGTATGCATTTAAGTATTTTAAAAGTTTTAAAAACTATTTTATTAAAATATCTTTAAATCCACCTTCTTTTTGTTTTCTAATTGCCCTGCTATTTGGGCATAGAGTCGAGAGTCAATAGATCTTAATTTTATTTCCATCACTGCCGTTCTGTGCTTTTAGAATTCTGTGCTTTGAATTCTCCATGAGTAAAACATGGATAAAAATAATTTCCTTGGCAGAAAGCTTCAGGATTTATTGATGAAAGTATCTCTTCATACAAACCGATGAGATTAATTTTGGTTGCTGGGCTTACAAAAAAGCTGTAAGGTATCTGGATATCCTAGAACAATTTTGAGACCTAAAATGATTGATCTTTCTTTAAGGGAACAGTTTAACAAGCTTTCACCTGCACGAAAGGCAAACAGGCTATCCCAGGCCAAGGCAAGGATAACACCAGCCATACTTGTCTTTTTTTAAGGGAAGTTTTTGTTGTCAAACTTAAGCGAAAAAAAAAGGTAAGTGGAATAGCCTCACCCTTGCAGTATATCCAGTGGACCAGCAGTTACATTTTGCTTATGGAAGGCTTAGATTGAAATTCCTGCT
>NW_008824988.1:2079834-2085079 GCF_000699105.1 Pygoscelis adeliae | reverse complement strand
AGAGGAGTGATTTGGGGCCCTCTGTACTCATTGGATATGGGGCATAGAAGATCTTCTCAGAAGAAAGTGCACACAGAAAGATTGATGCAACTGGCATGTTGAGCTGATGCTGGACAGCCTCTGGGACAAGGGGAGTCCCTCTGAGTACAGTACCCCTGCCCAAAAATTACCTCTGAATGTTCTCTTCATTCTTTACAGGCAGAGGAAAAGGGCACTGGGCTGCTTTGGACACCTAACTCCCACAGAAGTCACAGCTGCAAATTGCATTTTCTGTTGGCTAGCTTAGTTTACAATCTGCCCTGCAAACTGATTTCAATTAATCACTTTCTAGACAATTTTTCCAGGGCATTGAGCATGGTGAGTTCACTCAAAATTCTGAATTTCTGTAAGTGAGAGGATTTCCAGGAGTCCGCACAGCAATACTGAGTTTTATAACTCATATGTCTCCCTTCTAAATCTAGATAAAGGTCTTCTGCTTTTGAGCGTTAGATAAAAAGGGGATAATCTTTCCTGCATGAAGAATGCCACTGAAGGGAGGCATTGCTTTCCCCTGATTTTCACACAGTTACATTTCATAATGGGATTGTTAAGGCAGGGACACTTATTTCTGTTTTTTTGATCTTACCTTTATGTCTCTATGATTTCACAACTTAAATTTTTTCCTTCTTCTTGTCTACCGTTCCTCCGCTATCCTTGTGACGCAAAATGGCATGGGCTATACAACGTAAGTGATACTGGATCGCTGATGTAAATGCATCTGCTGAGAGTCAGAGTATTATGAGAAGCTGCACAATTAAGAACTTTAAAAACCAACAGTGAAGTCATGAAGGCAATCGGAGCATTGAGGATAGAGGTGTCATGCTGTGTTGCTGTCAGGAGGGCTGCCAAGGCACTTGTCCACACTGGCTGTTCTGCGAGGGCCATGAGGTCTGACTGCCTTGCCGAGGCGACTGAGGATGCTTTTAGGTTACGGAGCACCATTTTGGAATTTTACTGTGGGATGTCTCAGGCACCAGTTCCAAATATTCATTTGTGTCATTTTTGAAGTTCTGTGAGAATTCTGCAGAACTGCTTTCTACCTTTGTTAAAGCTATTTCTAAAACATTAATTGGGACTTCTTTGGTTCTTTTAGGCAGTATGGGAGAAGATCAGAGAAAATTGTTCAGGATGTGCTGTTTAATTTTAGCACACACATTGTATGCCAAAGGTGTTTATGTATGTGGTTAGCACAGTAATAGAGAGAGGGAAAACAAAACAAAACCAAACAAAACCCAGAAAGCCAGTTGCAATGAATGGCAGTTTAGCTTGTTCTTATTTGTGGTGGGGTTTTTTTTTGCTAGTGATTATTTGGGAAAAAACAGTATTTAACTACAATCCCATCTACCCAGGAATTAAATATTCAGCACTGCTTACTAGTGACCTAGCATTAGCATTAAAAAACATAAGATTTACTGGAAGTTATTAATGTTCTAATAGTATATGGTGTAGACTGTTCTGAGAGTTAAGAAGGTACTGTATAAAAAGCTTGCTGATATATACCCAACTCCAGTAAATTTCCAGCAATACACTGGCAGAGACAGGAAATCTTGTAGAAAACTATCCCAGTGCAGACTAGGCAATATTTTATTCCTGGCCCTACACAATATTTTAATCAAGGCATTTATATATATAAAGCATAGTTTCAGAAAACGTGTACATTTTTTGTTGTCTTTCAAGCTGAAACCAAGGACTAGATTTAAAAGCTATTCAGACATCTGGAGTTACAAGCAACTGTCTAATGTCACCTTCCAAAATGCCTAGCATAAATCAGTTTTCTTAGTCAATCAGATTGCTAAACATTAATTTTTAGGACTTTTAAAAAACTTACTGGAACTGCACTTTGTCCCAGAGCACCAAAGGGAAACTGCAATAGTGGAGAATTTTTTGAGAGATCCTTAATTTTAGCCCAAGATACTGTATTTTTGCCTTGGGCATGTCGGTTACTAAGGTTGAAGAATGAATACAATTTGTTGAAGCTGGGTTCACACTTTCAGCTTAGAAATCTGACTTTTTTTCTTCCCACTTGGGCATATTCACAGTTCAGATAGAGGAGTCTGGAATGGGGTGTAAAAACTAAATTACTGAACATAAAGAATGAATTAGAAAGTAACAAAGACTAGAGGATTTTCAAAGGATAGATGTTTGTTACTTTCTGAAAATCTGAAAAATTAAAGTGCATCAAATTGGGAACCAAAACTGTGTAAATACAATGATAGATAGTTTGGCATGAATTTCATGGAATACATCTTCTTTGCTTAGATTAAAAAAATTGGGAAAATCGAGGATCAAGATCATCCTTCTAGATACACTAATTTCTTCTTGATTATGGGGACTAGTTTAACCAGGGTGGTTTTTATATATCTTACACAATTAAACTGAATCATTACTAAATATTACAGCATTCCACCTTAAATTTAATCTATGATTTTTTGTTGCAACCGGGGAGAAGAATTTTGAGATAGAGTAATTTGAAGGCAAATAAACTCCAGCTGTATTCTGAACTGTCTGACAAAATGGTGATGGTCCTGGAAAACAGAATTACAATAAGCAAGATCAAACTTACGTCACTACTAAAAGATAGTAAGGAAACAAATAACTAGAAGGCATCCACTCCATTTTGCAAAAGTATTTCAAAATTCTGAACTATGTCCTTGTTGAACAGAATATTTTAAACATTTATGTGAAATGCTTTGTTTCAAAGTAGTATTTTTTAAATCCAAAAGTTCAGCTTTTACAATTCTCCTTTCCATTCTGACATTACATAAGTTTCCTGGATCACTAGAACTTCCTAAAAATGTTTGGCTTTAACAAGACAGTGTATTTGAGTAATATTTTTTTAGGTGAAAATCTTCTTATCACGTTGAATGAGCTAAAATAACAAAAGCCAATGCTATGTATGTATGTGTGTGTGTGTGACTAGAATTTTTTTTATCACATCAGACATACACCTTTTAATGGAAAGTTATTCCTACTCATCAATAAGCAGACACACAAACCAGGGAGCTTCCCTGTATCAATAACCTTTAACTAACAGCAAATCTTCTGTTTCCTCAAGGCAAACAATCAGGTAGCTCTGACACCTGCAGCTACTGGAAACATTTGTCTAAGAAGGAATCAAACTAGTGGGAGCCTGGGGAAATATAAATACAGTAAAGGGATTGAAAAAACTTCAGCTGGTGCTTAGAAATTGTACAGTTATGAAGTACTACTCCTTGCTAATAAAAACCCCCTAGAACTCACCAGAAGTTAGCTTACAGTGGTGTTGGAACAATTACCAAATATATTTAGAAGGGGAGAAAGCTGTATTATGGATTAAAGCAGTGTTTATACACCGAACTATATGTCTTTAAGATGACAATTGCTTTTAAGGTCTGCAGGTACACTTTATAGAACACATCTATCACTTTATTTTAAAAACACAGATATTTCTGTAGAAGTGGAAGTGGGCTCTACCTATATGTGATTTTATAGCTGTACACGTCTTTTTAAAAAGAAATCACAAACTCAGTCTGACAGGCATAAAAGCCACATTCTCAAAGGTACCAGCGTACCTAGAAGTCCAAGTAGTTATCTAAAAGCTCTTTATAATTCACGTAGTTTGAGTAATTCCTCTGCATTTGACAGTTCCAAAGGGTCCATATTGGATTCAAATTGTGCTCTGCTACAATAACTGTTACTTGTTCGAGTTCCCTACCACTTTTACAAACATACTCTCAAATATTTTTCTCCCCGGTGTACAGTTTTGTGAACTTCAACGCATATCTTTGTTAGTCATGGGCCTAAATAATGCCGATACATATGGGTATACATACCATGCCTCTACATATCATTGCAAGATAACAATATGAAAAATGAGAGCATGGGCATAAGAAAACTTTGATCTGAATTTATTAAACTGTTCCTACATGACAGTGAAATCATCATGCCTACCAGCTGTAGAAAAACCTCAAAAATCAATCACAACTATGTAGTTTGTGAGAATCTTGCAGTTCATGAAGGTGCTCTTCAAGCACCTTCTCCAGCCCTTCATCATTCAATGTTACCTGCTCCCTTTTTCTCAAGCATGAAGGCAAGAAAGAAGAAACAGAATCAGTTTCAGTTGTGAAACTTAA
This sequence comes from Pygoscelis adeliae, assembly GCF_000699105.1. NCBI lineage: Eukaryota > Metazoa > Chordata > Aves > Sphenisciformes > Spheniscidae > Pygoscelis > Pygoscelis adeliae. The sequence goes on along the minus strand of NW_008824988.1, from coordinate 2,080,928 downwards.
TTATGCTGTTTTCATTCTGCTGCTAATTGGCAATAACATAACAAACTTATGAATGTGATTATATGAACGTAAGAGGAAAATAGCGGACTTGATCTAGAAGGTCTGTTCCAGGCCTAGATGCTATTTTCTGTGCAGGACAGTATTGTAATGGTGGCTTTCGCCATGTACACAGATTCAAGAGACAACTGAGAATTAATCCACTAATTGCCTTTGATACACTGCTACAGTGTCCAGATGTCATTTGATCCTAACTCTTTTAGTAGCTTTAGCTACTTTTTAGTACCTTTAGTTTAGGTACAGTACTGAGTATATGGTAATCATTAGAGAATAAGAATAGTAGTAGTAACATAGTATATCAGTAATTCATTCACATAGCTAGGTCAGTAGAGCTTTGATAGACTAAACACAAGTTACAGGATCCCAAAATATCAAATCTGTGAGACAGGTCTGTCAGGGTTTTTCCCAGGGCAGAAGGCATGAATAAACAATTTCAGTGCCAGGTAGCCAACAAACATAATTTTTCCCATATTTAGATTAAGATGCATGATCAGTTTTATATAAATTAAGACTTTTTATATGATTAAGATAATAATTTTAAGAGTTCTGGTATTGTGATTGCACTCCTTATCCCTTGGATCAATGTACATGCAAGTTCTTAGATGTATAAACTCAAACTCTTCTTCAGACTTTGGTTTTATTTTGTATTTGCATATAATCATTTGCATGTATTTCATATTACCGTATGACTTCACCACAGGACATGTATTTGCCATGTTGTATCTTCATGGCATTAACTGAACAATTATTACACTTTTGTTGTTGTTGTTACTAGGAATGCCTATGCTCTTGGAACACATTCCCTGAACCCTCATGGTTCCACAGATAGTGTTTAGGGGCCAGCAATGGATACACACCTTCCAATACCCAAGGTAATTAATTTAGAACTGCTTTTGTGCATCTCTGCATGGCACCAATCTCCATCTGGACATTGAGCCATTGACCACTACCTTCTGGATGTGGGGACCATGTCAAAGGCCTTACAGAGGTCCAGACAGACGACATCTGTAGCCCTTCCCATGTCCACTGATGTAGCC
>NW_008824988.1:2078784-2078985 GCF_000699105.1 Pygoscelis adeliae | reverse complement strand
TTGGGCAATTTCTCTGTATTCCTCCCAGGCTACCTGTCCTTGCTTCCACCCTCTGTAGGCTTCCTTTTTGTGTTTGAGTTTGTCCAGGAGCTCCTTGTTCATCCATGCAGGCCTCCTGGCGTTTTTGCCTGACTTCCTCTTTGTTGGGATGCATCGCTGCTGAGCTTGGAGGAGGTGATCCTTGAATATTACCCAGCTTTC
>NW_008824988.1:2073997-2078728 GCF_000699105.1 Pygoscelis adeliae | reverse complement strand
CCAAAGTCTGCTCTCCTGAAGTCCAGGGTAGTGAGCTTGCTGTGGGCCCTTCTCGGCGCCCTGAGGATCTTGAACTCCACCATTTCGTGGTCACTGCAGCTCAGGCTGCCCTTGAGCTTCACGTTCCCCACCAGCCCCTCCTTGTTGGTGAGAACAAGGTCCAGCATAGCACCTCTCCTTGTTGACTCCTCTACCACTTGGAGAAGGAAGGTATCATTGACACACTCCAGGAACCTCCTGGATTGCTTATGCCCTGCCATGTTGTCCCTCCAACAGATGTTGGGATGGTTGAAGTCCCCCATGAGGACCAGGGCTTGTGAGTGTGAGGCTGCTCCTATCTGTCTATAGAGGGCCTCATCCGCTCGGTCTTCCTGGTCAGGTGGCCCGTAGCAGACCCCCACCAGAATGTCACCTGTAAATATGTGATCATATCAATGGAGATATTTTTTTTTATATGTTAGGATACATACAAACCATTGTGGAAGTGCACATACAACATTTTGAAACATTAGGATATAAATTTCTGAGACTAGAGTAATAGGATCATTTGACATAATGTTGTTTGCATACCCATATGAGAGCTGCAGCAGACAAGAATTTCTTTTCTGACTGTCGATCAGACTTGGAAGCTGAACTGCAGGAACATTCCAGCATGCAGAATGGCCAGAGAACAACGTTAAGAGTTGGTTACGTTGAAATGAATGATACACCCAAGTTGTGCTGATATAGAAAAGTAAGACTCAGCATTTATATATCTGCTGGAACACTTCTCCATCAGGCCTGTCACATTTGTGGTGGTGGTGTTCTTTACTCTCCAGGGTAGTATCCAGATGTCGAGTCAGACTGAAGCTGGATTTGAATGAGCTAGTTCATCTATATGATGCAGTCTGCTGGGACAATTTTGCCGTAGGCTGCATGTGGACTATTTTGCCTTCTTCCCTTACACTTACCATTGTGTAACATATATGAATTTAAATTACACACAATACTAGAAAAACTAAAGAATTCAAATCTCTTGTTTCCCAGGCAGTAGTCTAACCATTCAGGTTAATCACTAGCTTCTAACTGAAAATAGTTTGAACTTTGAACTGTTCAAATATAGGGTCAAGCTTGTATTATTTATTGAAAAAAAAACCACATTCTCCCAAAATTCTGGTCCTGAACTTGTTAGGGTCACTGTGATGTCATCAGTGCCATCAGCATGATTAACAGTATGAGCGAGAGAAGTCATTCAAGTGCCTGAATGCTTTAGACAGCGTGGAGTATTCGAAATATCTGCACAGGGCTTGCAGCTACTGGACCTACGGGAGACCTGCACTCTTCTGGAGCAATAGCTGGAATGCAGGTGGGATATCCTACTGACCCTTCCTCGGGCTTCTGGGTTTCACCTGATAAACACTGATAAAATATTTCCGGTAACAAGAAGAAAAAAGGAAATATGCGTTTATCTATTTTGCATTTACTTCACACCTTTCCAAGTGAGATTTATTTACAACCTCAAAAGCAAGTTAATTTTACTAGTTTCTTTGTAGCATTAGTATAACACAGGCAATTTTAAATTTGTCCCAGATAATTCTCATATTTTTTGACGGATGTTCTGTAGGTATGCAGAACTGTACAAACTTGTGAGATGGAAAATAATTCTGTAGTAGGATCTGCTTTCTTTGGGGGGTTGGATTAGATGACCACCAGAGATCCCTTCTAACATAAATTCGTTGATTCAATAAAATGAAGATGCAGTTTTTAAAAATACCTTTTGTGAAAAAGCCATACAGCCCAGTACCTTTGATGATAAGTATTTAATTATAGAAGATAGTAAAGGAAAGAATGGTGCAAGCACCATACTGTAATGGTGTATATTGTATCCATTTCTTAAAAAAAGTGGTGAGTGCAATCTTGCTATTTTATTTTTCATTGTTAAATATTTTTCTTTTTACATGAAATAAATGTGCTGTAAAAATACAGGCCTTTCAGGGAGATGCATTGAAACACACTCAGCATTAAATCAGGGGCCAATAAGACTACAAAGGTGAGACTAATATGCAAGTAGTTTAAATTCTCTGTATGAAAATGAAAACAGATTTTACTTAAAATATTTGGGACATTGCATGAAACAAAAATCTTACTAGTATAATATATAGAGAAATGGAGACCTTCAACACTGTAATTTTTAGAAAGTATACTGGACTTGAAAAACAGAAATCGAATATAAACCGTGAAAAATAAAGAACATAGTTCTAATATTGTAGACAAAGAACAACTGGACTTTGAAGATTATAAACTTTGGTGATTAAAAATACCACGTATTAGACATTGGTTTTACCATGTTGCATCATTCACAGCTATTGAACAATAGATTAAGTTACAAAGAGCCATTGTGCTATCAATTTTTCAGTAAAGCCCTATCGAAATCATTGGGAAGTCAAAAAACAAGATAAAAAATGGTAGAATGATTTAGCCCATCACCTAATTATTGTCCAAGTGTCACTTGCTAGACTGTGATAAAACTCTTCCCGCCCTATTTTCCCCAGATAGGATGGAGAATGTGGGAGGCTGGACTAGAGAGCATCTAAGTCCATATAAAGGGGCTCAGCAAGAGGTTACATTTTAAACCAGGTTTAATCTGAACTTCATTATCCAAAGCAAACCTGTATTTCTGTAATGTGGTCTCTAAAGTGATACAGTGACAATCCCCTCTACCCATGGTGTGGGGTTGAAGCATGGACATACTCAAAGGTACTGAGAGGCCTCTGAAGTACTTCAGGGAATAAACGGTGTTACTCTGTGGGTCAGATGAACTCCACCGGGCATCTGCAGTCCTGGTGGTTTACAAAATGAATGATCTCCTGTTCTGTCCTACCACCTTTGTCAGTAAAAACAGAAGATCTGTGCTTTCCCCTATTTTCATGTTCTGTTATATACTATAAGATCACATTGTCTTGTTGCAACTGCATATCCATGTATAAACAAATTTAGTATTTTTAGCACAGAAATATAATGAGAACTTTTTGGAAAAACATGTATAGCAAGTAAGTCATTATTCTGAATATCCCAAAGGACAAGTGATCATTTATTCATTTATGCACAGCAATCCAGGAATAGGATTAAATAGGTGATAGGTTACGTATTCTGGAAAAGGATAACACCTAGTCAGTATAAAATATCGTGATAGTTCAGTCTGAATACAAAAATACTCATTTTCTGCCCAAGTTCCTTTAAACTTAGTGGAGATTTTAAGCGTCAACTTGCAGATGCAGAAAGAAAAAGAGATTAACTTTATTGAATTTTAAACAGTCTCTATTTAGGCATCCAGACTAAGTCTGTAGCTACCAGTGATTAATAGAGATGAGCACCTCAAAAAACCAAAACATATCAAAACAAACCTCAACCCATGTATGTCACACCTCTGTGTTGGAATGCAACAAAATATCTTCTAGAGGTTCCCTCTCTCTCGCCATACTTTAGATTACTGAATTTGCTTGTCATACCATATTAACTGGACTACTTGGTAAGACAATTTTATTATTAAAGTTGACTTCTTCTTTAATAACCATCTCACCTTTCACAATTCTAAAGTGGCTTTATCTTGTTGATTGAAAACACAGAACTCAAATGTAAAATTAAAAAAAATATGGATCTGTGTACCAGTTTTTTCTCCAGTAATTTGCTCTTTTTATGTTTTTTAATACCCTAGAGATATTTTTAGAAGCTAAAATAAGTGATTAAAGACATTTCTGTTGTCAGTTTTATACTTTTAAGATGTCTAGTCTTTCTTATTTGAGGTTTCTGTTTAAAGCTACCTAGCTGTAATGGAAGCCACCCACACAATTTTTCCATGAAAATTAGATATTTGCAATATAATACTTGTACTGTAGTTCCATTCCTCCATCATACACACTACATCTAGTTTCAGTGGTCTGAACAAGCAAAGGCATGCACATAATTAATTCCATGAGGGACAGCTTATTCATATATTTGCACACACAACTCTTGCTCTTTGTATATCAGTTGCACATAATTTACAACGACTATTTCTGCTAACTTGAGCACTCTGTGTAAATTCAATTCTAAATAAAGCTCCAAGTTTTCAGACATATTTTTGTTGTAGTTTCATCAAACATTTTCTATTGTCCTACACGCACATAATCATGCACACACACACACACTGGAAATGGCTTTTTCTATTTTTCAGCTTGTGCTATGCAGTAAAATGGTTATAAAAATAACACCATGGCAACAGTTGCTTGCACATGTGGATGTCATAAACGTTTTGTGTTACTTTACAACCGAATGCACTGTCACAGCAGCGGGCCCGTTCTGGGAGTGGGGATGGAAGGCATTTTCTCAGGCACCGAGGTGATCTGCAAGTTGCAAATCAGTAATGCATATGGTGTAAATTAAAGTCACAAGTGTTTTCCTGATAGGTGACATACATGCACATAGAATTTGTGCTTTAAAAAAAAAAAAAAAAAAACCAAAAAACAAAAAAACCACAAAAAACCAAACCCACACAGGAATGTAGCTTAAAATAATAATAAGAAAAAAAGGCAGCACACTTTTTCAGGATTGTGAGCGAACACGACCCAGGAGACTTCCCAGAGGTAAAGCAGCTCTCTCCCACTTCCCTCAGCCGTCGCCCCCCGGGGGTCTCCCGCAGGGACACCCGGGCCGCCGTCCCGAGCCCCGGCTGCCCACGCCTTCTGGGGAGGCGCCCCTCGCCCGCTGCCCCCC
>NW_008824988.1:2025225-2073209 GCF_000699105.1 Pygoscelis adeliae | reverse complement strand
ACAAATCTTGGGGCACAGTCTGCTTGAGCGTGACTGTCGAACGCGGTATCGGGGATTTCTGTTCCTGCTGTAAGTGTGCGTTCCCCATTGGTATGTCTGGCAGCCGCGCGCTTTCTGCAGTCCCCCGGAACAGACATCGACCCGCCTGGGGTTGTCGCACAGCTGCTGTTCTCCAAATAGCACCTCTTGTTCCATCTGCAGATTTTGTCTGCGTAGAAAGAAAAACACATCCGTTTGTCCCGGATTTTTCCCCTACCTGACAGCTGTGGTCCGGCTCCTGGCCGTATCGAGTTCCTGGGCCGCTGACCCAACATCAGCTGTGTGGAGTAAGCGGCTAGTGCGCACTGCGAGTCCCGCGAGCTCCTTGCTTCCTCTGTTCAGAAGGTGCCACAGATCCAGCACGTTTGCAAGTGCACCCACAGTTATTTTATGTATATTCAATACGTCCAGAGCACGCTGGAGTCATCGTGCAGCCAATATAGGCCGCTCTAGACATGCCCGGCAGTGCTTCCAAACCGTTTTGTATTTGCAAAGTTACACCAAGTTTGTGTTTTAAACAATATTGGTCTTAATGATGTTGGGCATAATAAGTCATGTAGTAAAACCATTTTTTTCTGATAGACATACTTTTTATCAACCACTAATAACTGAGATCCATAATCCTTATGTTACTAGGTTTCATTGCTTTTGCAAATTACGGCACATCAGTAATATACTCTGAAAATCAAAATTGTGTCTACATTTTTCAAAATTAAATGTACAAGCAGAGTTTTCTGGATGCATAATTTTAAAACATCATGTGCATAAGGTAAAGTTGCATAAAATAAAGTTCCAACTGTATTGCAAGGTAAGCAGTTTTCTTGTTGACCACCTGTACTGTGTTGGCTGACCTAAGTGAGAAGCCCATTCTCCAGTCAACGGACATTATTTTTTCAAGTAATGAAAAATTACATGAAAAGAAAATTAGCATAAGTGTAACATAATTGCTGGAGTGTTTTTATCAATTTAAAATAGAGGCTGCTAATGTAATATCTCCTTATCTCTCTTGGACTACGTTATAGTTTGCAAAGTGCTGTGATGTATGTATTAATTTTGGTGTGCATATTAATTTAGACACTGACTATGCATATGTTATAATGTAATGAATCTATAATTATGCAGTGTATTACGCTGACAAATGTACTGTATACTGTCAGGCAATAGAACACCAGCTGAAGATCTGTGGCGTTAAGAGGAATGTGGATGTCTTAGTATTGTATCTGGCTGGACAGTAAGTAAAATATGTTTCTCCGTTTGGCTTTTACTAGAAGTAGAGAACACAGTAAATGGTAACTTTTCATAGTGCTTTCTGTATCAGATACTCTCTGAACATCATTTATATGTGAAATACCAGTAAATCATATTTCTACCTAGTCCATACATGTTGTGTAGGAAGAAATGGTGAAGATACACTGACACACACAGCAGAGCTATACTCACAGTGAAGTAGTTAACTGCCTCAGCCCTAGATACACAATCCTTCTCCAGCAACTCAGAATTGCTTGAGGGTCTGTAAGTTCACAGAGTTGGGCATGAACTTCTACCACAGGGAGTAGAATGAGGCTTAATGGGCTGATCTCTGCCTGTTCTAACTGGCTTGTAAGGGTGGGTGGAAAGAGTATCAAGAAGGCAAATGAAAAAACACAGGACCTGCCCAGTCTAAGAACTGCCAAATTTCTGACCTCCCTGAAGAAATCTGTTATTGCAACAGTAAAACTCATTGGTAGCACCTTTGAAATTACCTACATCTCTACTCTTAAGAATTGAAAGGAGGGCAGGGCAACATGAAGTGAGTACAAGTACAGGAACGCTTATTTGGGGCTGGCAGTATTGATCAGAGAACTGATCTCCTCTGAGAGCTTTATGAAACACCTCAAGATGTAGGGCAGATGAGGAGAAGAAACCATGCTAAGTGAAGGAAGGCAAAGCTTCCGTGAAGCTGTGGGTGATCTAGGTTGATAGAGGTGTATGTTGTAGGATGAACATGCTGAGAGGCTACCATAGAAAGGTGGATACTTGACAGGACATACTTCAAAGTTTTTGGAAAGCATACTTTGAATTTCTGGCCAGGGCATAATTCCAAGTGTTGCATACCTGTCTGCAGCCTCACAACTGCATCTAGTGTTTGTATGATTGATATCATATATAAAGAACTAATGTAGTTTAATAATTCAGGGACAAGGTTTTCAAGGTCTCTAGGTCCTATGAATGCAAAAAAAAAAAAAGGTGATAAGGGATTTCAGTGTTGTCTAGCCTGTTTTTAGTGGAAATCAGGTGGTCTTGAAAATCTAAATGTGCCCCCTAGTATCTTTAAATTCCTTAGCACATCTCCTGATTTACACCAAGCAAGTTTTTGATGCTTTGTGAAAAGAAAATGTAAAACATATAGTTACTGTCAAAATTATTAAAATATGTATTTTAGAAAGAAGAAGACATACATAAAATCTAAGGGAGAAGTTTAAATAATGAGAAAATTACAAGATGCATATATATATTTTCTAGACAATCCAAGAAAATTGTTATAATGCGTATGTGTAAAAGAATTAAGACTGTGTAGACAGACTTAATAGGCACATTTTCTGATTTTAAATACTTAAATGTGTGCCCTCCACTGGCTTTGAAATATTTTTTGGTATGGAATAAAAAGAAATGTTCAGATGGCAGATATAGAAGTGATCTGTCTTCTCATGAAACGATTTTGAGAAAGATGATGCAAGCCGGCTTCTTTGATGATTGGAGAGGAGTGAATTCCTTTTATTCTATAGCTATTTATATAAACCTTGAACATCAGCCAATCTCAGTATCAGATCATGCCTCCTTAACTGTTGGTTTGACATAATTTTCTGCTGGCTGAAATAAGAAAATGAAAAAATAATAATTAAAGTCAATCAAATAAGAGGGAATGAGTTTTTATTTTTAAACCACTACTATTAAAAGGACATGAAAAAATGTACTTTTGGACACTGAAAGCTGTCATCCTAGGAAAACTGATTAACTTAGAGGTAGGTAGGAAGAGAGTGCTGCAGGCCAAAAAGGATCAGTTTGTAAGAAACATGCAAAGTCTGGAAGGCATACAGAAGGGGACAGGCTCTTTTAAAATGTTAGAGGAATTAAGCTCTACCTGGGGCAAATTAAATGCCTTAATACCAAAAAAAAACCCAGATCAAGGCTTGGAGATAGTCAAGATGAGGCTGTTACTAGAGAGGGAGTAAAGCCAATTAAAATGTAGACCTGTAAATGAGGTATAGAACGGCAGTGACAAAGAATATGAGGAAATTTTGGCTTTGCTACCTGAAAAATAGTTCAGGGACATACACTTAGAACTACACAGAAGAATTAGATAGTAGGTCTGCAAGAGCTCCATATGTCCTGTCAATACTCATCTGCTTGTCTTTACTACTTGCAGTAATATATTTTCTGATTACTTGTGTCAATAGACACATAAATACATACTTGCAGGGTTTGTTTTTGTGGATTATTTGAGGAAGCCAAATAGTTTAACAAAATAGCAGCATGGGATAATCTGATTTTCAGACATAGAGAAGAATAAAAGGACAGCGCCTCAACTTTGTAAGGTTTGCTCTTGCCAGATTTTCTTTTTTTCAAATGCAAGATCAGAAAAGGTGTGCACTCCCCCCTTGTCTGTGTCTGGAGGGTTTGTTGGAAAAAAAAACACCAAAACATGGGAAACTAGAAAATAGGCTTCACAGTTGGAAAACAGGCAGATCATTTTAGGCTGATGATGTGAGGTTAATTTTTAGCAATCCTCTTAGTTCTTTCTGAAACACTGGCCCTAGTCTTGCAACATGTTAAAATCCATGAGGAAAGTTTTATTAAGTCAATTAAAATTTGTCCTCTAAAGGTCATCTGTAATTATTCTAGAGGAAATCAAGAACATTGATTAAAGCGATGAAAAATAAGGAGGACCAATTAGTGAAACTAATATTCTCTGGTTAGTAGGTAATTTGTTATTTATAGTACACTAGCAAGCTCAAAGTGCTAGATACACAATTAAACAAAAAACCCTACCAGCACATAGGAGATAGTTCCAGCCTCAGTGGATGTGCAGTTTTATTTAAAACAAAACTGTTAATGAATATGAGTAAATACTAAGTTTATATCAGGACAGGAGAGAAGAGGGGTGAAAAAAGGGCAAAAGATTTCACAATATGCACTAATATGAAAAATAGTAAAAAGTGTACATTGACGTGCTTGGCGTCTGTCTTCTGTTGGCTTCTCTGGCATTGTGGCTGGACAATCCACACTGCACCTTCAAAGCGATTTTCCTTTTAGGTTTGTGCCCCCAGGATGCCAAACTTCTCCTCCTGTGTTCTGAGCAGTTTCTACAAACTGACTCATACTCCCTGGGAAAATAAATGCTGTCATGGGAAAAAAAAATTGATTTATCACTTTGTTCCCATTTCTTTACCACCTGCTGCTTTGTTATGCTTTCAGGTGTGTAGAATGCTTACACTGTCTCTGCCATCTTGTTCTTTGCATCTTTCTCTGCTATGATTTCTACTGAAGTGTGGCTTTTTAGTGCTTGTATAATATTATTTATGAAAAATTCAACTGTTTATAAAGTGATTAAGCACCATTAATGTTAAGAAATTTGTCACTCTTTTTTTCTTCCACCAGAGGACTAAGAAGTATCCCAAGTCTATCACAGTTTCATAGGTTAAGGTATTTGTGGATTAACAACAATAAGGTAATAAGGTATTCCTTTAAAGAGCAGAACAATGCATCTATACTCCCTGCTTATTATTTTGTAATTTTTCTAACATAAAGTATTATATAATTGTCAAGCTAATGAATTATTTTTAATTTCCAGCAAATTTAACTGATATAAATATGACAGTTTTGAAGAAACAGTATTTTGTTTCACATTACAGAGTATAAGCTGATATATTTTCCTTTAGATTCACATGACAGTTATAAATTTTGTGTCTTTAAGAAGCTGACGTTTTGTGCTAATACCTTAGCAATAAAAAGGAAGATTGAGTATATTTAGAACTAAGTTATTGGCAAAATTGCCTGATAGCGTTTTGATACCTGAGGTCTGGGATAGCAGTTTCCAGTGTAGCTCATAGTGAGTATACCCCACCCACCAGAGCGGGCAGCTCTTGGAACAGACCGAGGGGTGATATGGCTGTAAGGTATTCTTATCACAACTTCTGGGCTTCCTAGTTTTTCAGGAAAGGAGTGGACTGCAGGAAATGTGTAGCTCTTTTTTTATGCCCTTGCAGACATGCATCGTTTATTTCCTGGCAGGCTGGTGGTTGAGGTGAGACTCCTTTTTGCCCTCATGCACACAAGAGTGACATATAACTCTTTCACATGTGCTTCTCCCTGTGCGCAGGAAGTAGCATTGCAATGCTGGGGCTGATGGGGTATCTTCTGCCGTTATGCAGGCTGTTGTGTCACCTAAACTTGTTCGATCTAAGAGAGATTTCCAGGCGAGTGATTAGAGTATGACATCGAGCCGCATTAATTTCTCTTGTATCCAATGCGCTGTATGGTCCTAAATCAGTTACACAAACCACGTGCCTTACTTTCTCCATCTGTGCAAATCTAGATTATAGTATTATATCCTGTAGGGGTTTTAAGACAATGCTCTGTCAAAATCTCTGGACACTACGGTTTCCAGCCAAGTCTAAGCACATTGTATCTTACACAAAGTCATCTACTTGACAGTAGAATTATCTGATTTAGAAATCCCCAAATACATAGCCAACCATTATTAAGCGGTTGAATTGAATCCAAACCTTTACCATTAGCCAGGTAATTAAAAAGCAAGAAAAGTGATAAACCCCACAGATTTCTAACGTGCTTTTAAATATCTTACTGTACGGTAGTTTACATGACTTTCACAGTGGGCTCAGGTTCTTAAAACACCAGAATTGCTTGCTCAGGTAAATAAGTAGCTCTGTGAGCGGCAGAAAAAATAAATTTACATTCCATGTCACTTAGGAGTGTATGTATATCTGCTGCCCCAGGCTAACATCAATTATAGAGCATCTTATGTCGACTTCATTGAAAGACCTGTGGTTATCCAGCTATTTTCAAAAAAAACAAAAGTATGGATGCATTAAAGGTTGAACTAAAATCACAGGTATAATAAGGCTTTCCCTTGTATTTCTAAAGGACACTAAAGAATAAGAGGAAATGGCCTGATGACTAAGCAGAATGGATCTGGCTGACCATAAAAGATAAATAAATCTGATTTTTGCACGGATCTCACTTTCCTACCTAAGCAGTAACAAAAAGCATTCTTCTGTTGTTCTATACAACTTGTGTGGAAATGTCATTTTCTATATAACTTGTGTGGAGAAGCCACTCAGTGGCTTTTCTTAGGAGAAGTCTCAGCTAAATGCTTTAATAAGAGGAGCATATTTTTCTGAACTCAGAAGAACTGAGATCTTTTTTTCTTCCCTTAAAAATGCATCACAATAATTTTATCACAAAAAAGTAAATTTCAGATGATCCTAAAACAACCGAACTTGTCAAAGATAGAGAAACACCACTATATACAAAAGGTATGTGTGGGCTTTACACTATACAAGATACAATAATCATTGTGAAGAGTAGGATTTTTTTATTTGTAGAATATTGCTGTTTTCACTGAACCAGGCTTTTCTGAGGTGAAGCAAGACTCAGAGAATGGTATTATTTTCAACTTTAAAGTATCTTTTCTCAGAGGATTTCAGAGAACTTCAGGAATGGAAAAACCTGTGTCATATTCTCCTCCTTCCAACTTTCAGATACTGTTAATACACAGAGCAAAGCACGTTTGTTTTAAAATCAGTGGCACAATTCAAGGACTGAAATCATTCCCCCACTAACAAATGACTTTGCATCACAGAAGTCAAAGTAGTGTCAGGAATAAAATTCTGTTTGTTGTTCTTGCATTTAAACTGTAGGATGAATACTTAGGCACCATTAGTACTCCCAGTTCTCAACTATTACAGTGGTCAGCTTGGTATCCCATTGCATATACTTCACCTTGCATTGAAGTCAAGACAATATTAGAAGTGAGCTCCTCCGAGCAAGGGGATGAGATTTTTTCATAGGGACCAAAGATACAAGGACCAAGTGCATGAGATTCAACAAGGCCAAGTGCCGGGTCCTGCACTTCGGCCACAACAACCCCATGCAGCGCTACAGGCTTGGGGAAGAGTGGCTGGAAAGCTGCCTGGCGGAAAAGGACCTGGGGGTGTTGGTCGACAGCCGGCTGAACATGAGCCGGCAGTGTGCCCAGGCGGCTAAGAAGGCCAACGGCATCCTGGCCTGTATCAGAAATAGTGTGGCCAGCAGGAGCAGGGAAGTGATAGTGCCCCTGTACTCAGCACTGGTGCGGCCGCACCTCGAATACTGTGTTCAGTTTTGGGCCCCTCACTACAAGAAGGATGTTGAGATGTTGGAACGTGTCCAGAGAAGGGCAACGAGGCTGGTGAGGGGTCTGGAGAACAAGCCTTATGAGGAGCGGCTGAGGGAGCTGGGGTTGTTTAGCCTGGAGAAAAGGAGGCTGAGGGGAGACCTCATTGCTCTCTACAACTACCTAAAAGGAGGTTGTAGCAAGGTGGGTGTCGGTCTCTTCTCCCAAGTAACTGGCGAAAGGACGAGAGGAAATGGCCTCAAGTTGCGCCAGGGGAGGTTTAGATTGGATGTAAGGAAAAATTTCTTTACTGAAAGAGTAGTTAAACATTGGAACAGGCTGCCCAGGGAAGTGGTTGAGTCACCATCCCTGGAAGTATTTAAAAGACGGGTAGATGAGGCGCTTAGGGACATGGTTTAGTGGGCATGGTGTTGTTGGGTTGATGGTTGGACTCGATGATCTTGGAGGTCTCTTCCAACCTTTAATGATTCTATGATTCTATGATTCTATGATTCTATGATTCTATGATTCTATGATTCTATGATTCTATGATTCTATGATTCTATGATTCTATGATTCTATGATTCTATGATTCTATGATTCTATGATTCTAAGATAACTCTTTATTGGGAATATACCCATACATACATTTTTCTTCTGTAATTGTAATTGATTCTGTAAATCTGATTAAATGTAATTTTTGGAAATTTAGAACAGATATGTTCTGATGAAGAAATAATTTTAAAACTAGATGCTGGGCTTATTCCAAGGATATATTTCAGGAGTATTCTTAAATCAACATAGAATTATTACATCCTACAAGGATGTTCTCACAGTAAAAAATATTTCAAATGTGAATAGAAGTAAAAGAAAATGTGAAGACCAGTAATTCAATGAAATCTGTTAAATTTTAATATTGAAATATTATATTTGTAGTTCAAAAAATTAGGTAGGGCTGTGCGACGTGTATTTGATGTGTAATTAGTATTTCTAAAGAAGGTTCAGCTGTCAAGAGAATATGTAAACCAAGAGTCTTAAACAGAAATATAAGAAACTACCTATAGTTAAACAGTTTTCAAGAGGCCATATTTATACTTCTCCAAAGTCAAATTTAGACTGACATGTAACAGTTTTCCTAACTCTAATTTCAGATCCAGGATTTAACTTTCTTGATCAAAAACTATTGCTTGACTGAACTCTATCTCAACAATAATGAACTGACAGATATATCAGGTACCAATCTTCCCTTTTTAGGTTGTTGAGCAGAGGCCTATACTTTCTTTTCTGTGTATTGGCATTCAAATTTATAAAAGTGAATGACAGCAGGTAACTTAATGGTTGAAGGCTCCTATGTATGCGTAACAATACATGGTAATTATTTTCTTAGAGATTTGATTGTTCCAGCATACTTGAGTGGCAATAAGGTGATATGTTTATCCTGTCATTCACTTTAATGTCAGGCAATTGTAAAATATTTTTGATCTTACATGACCGTATTTCATATTGAAAATGAAGATGCAGAGCTCTTTTTACATGATGATTTGTAGTCCTGTTGCTGACCAGGTACTCCGTAAGCTGATAGAAGTACCTTTTGAGAGCTATTTATGTTTACATGATGAAAAACTAATAGTAGTGCTGACAGACTTAATATGAAAATAAAAGGGTAACAAATTAGTAAGTTGTCCCACTTGTAAGGTAGTCACTAAGGTTCTGCAGTTTCTTCATGATATAGTTACATTTATAATCAGAAGTATTTTACAAAGTTACTGCAAAACTGTTTTATTGTAAAATTGCATGTCTTACACTTCTATTTCAGTTGTGCTTGCTCTTGTAGATTAAAGTGGCTGTACCAGACTAGTGAATTCGTGAATGAAGAGGCCAAAGCATAATAAATTTTTGTATATTTTAGACATTTTAGATGTTAATATTTTACTTCTCTCTCTCCCTGTAAAATGTTGGGATGAGAAATGATGTTGATTAGTTTCTGTGAGATTTTCAGAAAAATTAATGTTTGAAAGAAGGAAACACATGGACACAAGAGACAATACAGAAGATACCAAAATATGTGTAAGCAGAAGGGCAAGTGTCATTGGTAGAGAAATGTGGATGAGAAATACTGTATAGAATTTGGAAAATGAGATGTCTAAGCCTGATGTGGTGTGAGGATGTGAACACATAGTCTGGGTCAGCCACAACAATATTTTATAATAACTTTTTAATACATTAATAATTATTTGAAATTGAACTATTTTCTAAGGAATTCACTATTTATTGCTTGTGAGGCAAAGGTAGTATTAGGGATATACTGTTGTTTGTGAGGCAAAGGTAATATTAGGTAAGGGTAAAAGGAAGTGAAGAGGAATTAATCATTAATCCAGATTACTGGGATGTTAAGATTACTTCCAGATTACTAGGAGGAAGGAAGGGAGGAAGAAGAGAGGATGCAGCTGATGTTGATGTGTTGAGGCAAGGGTGATGGGGACAAATGGGAGGAACTGGAATGAAAAAAGCTAGGCATATGTTCAAAGGATGTGGCTAGAAAGATGAAAGGGATATTGAAATCTCTGATAATATTTTTTACTAATCTCATGCAAGGTGTTACCAAAAGGCAAGCATAGATGGATAATTAGAATATCAAATTCAGTGTGCAGCATAACGAAATAATTATCTAATAAAGGCAGTCAGGTATGGTGAGAATAATTAATTATTTTTCATTTTATTTCAGGTGCTCTGAAACACTTATGTGCGTTACAGATTCTGTTGCTTCACAACAACCAGTTAAAAAAACTTGATAAAACAGTGAAGGAATTGAAAGGAATGATAAGCTTGCAGACCCTAAGTAATACCTTATTTTTATTTTGCAGAACAGTGAGCTGTAGTTTTTTAGTGTTTCTTATCAGGATGTTTCTTGTCTGTTTCCTCATCATTTGCCAATAGCTTTTGAAGCTAATTATCAATTTCAACCAAATTTGACAGAAGAAAGAGATCTCTAAGACATGAAAATTCCACAGAGAGTACCTCAACTAAGAAAAACCTGCCAAATAAGTTCAGAAGTTAACTCTTTTTGGCTGCTGGCTAGCCTGTCTCCTGGATGAGTAGCTTGGAGGCAGTCAAAGCAGTTTACTGCTACCTTTTTGTAAGGAAACATGGGAGTACAGTGAGATTATCGTAGAAGTGAATGGAGTTGAGAAATGGGTGTTATTGCTGTTGAGAGTGTGACTGATAGGTTATAGAACCCAAATTCCTACCTCATTAATTCTGTTGCTTATAGAACTTACTTTCTGCATCTTTTTGGCAGGCTCTGTGGATTTCTAGAGTCTTAAGAATAAATACACTTTAGCTATTAACTATAACAATATCTGTTAAGTAGCATACTTTTTGATACACTGGCTGGAAATGAAAGTAGCATAGATCTGAAATTTCAAATTAAGTTACACAAGACAGCATTGGCCCCACTAAGTTACAATCTAAGAAGTAGCCTCCAGGGAGAGTAGGATTATATGCTATTAACCTATTGAAAGTGAAAATGTAAGCAGTCTTTTTTCCATGGTACCTAAAAGAATGTTGTCATAGGTCATGCCAAACGCTCAGTAGTTTGAGAAAACAGGAAACAAGTTTCATGTCTTAGTGACACAATTAATGGAGGTGAATGTCATCAAGCCATACCTCCTTATGCATTCAAAAAATTGAATGTCTGATTGCGGGGAAAGGAAAATATGGCTTGAAAAGTACACTTTGAACTTGACACTGAGCCAAAATTAAAAACCAAATAAAATGTTTAGGAAGACAACATGCCAGCCAAATTATTGTAATTTTTTTCATTATATGCAAGATTGAAAAAATAGTCCATTTAAGAATGCAGTTGTTTGAAGTGATTAGGCAAAGTCTGGACAGACATCGTATGTATGAATGGTGCAGTCACTTGAATTTAATTTTATAGCCCTACCAATTAATAAGGAGCTTCAACAAGCACAGGGAGTTTGTTGTACTTGTTGCAACCGTCTGTGGGAAATAAAGACAAACAGCAGATAGTTAAAGTGCTGCCGAGTTATTATGAATGGCAGTCACAAAGATGTAGTGAAAATTGGGTGCATATTGGACTGGCCACCACCATAGAAAAGCAAGTGTTTAAGAGAACTGTCAAACAATATATAGAATATACCAATCTACCCTGATAAAAAAATCGGGTTTTAGTTCGAAGACATGAGAGTAAATGCTAATCAGTGGAAGAAACTTAATAACCTTAATAACCTTAACTTTACAGTCATTCCTTTTTGACCTTTACAGTCATGAAAAAATTGCCAGTGTGTTTGTTTCAAAGAGATTTCATAATAATGAGTTCTCAAATTAACAGGTCTCTATTGGTTTAATAAAATGCACTGTCATATTTGAAGTAAATGACAGCAGTAAATGAACAAAATAAATTTTAAAAGTCATATCCTATGTATCATATCATATTACTATATAATTTGTTTGCCTGCTTGCAATATTAAGAAATTTGAAGTGGGTGCAGAATTAGCACTGTGTAGCTTTGAAAAGGCCTGTGCCCATAATTCACCTTTATAAAATAAAAACTGTTTTGGGAATAGGAGAGTTCTCATTGTTGTGAGGTAGATCTTCTTTATCGCTGGACAGTCCGATTAAAAAAAATAATTTGCTAGCTTTCAACAGAACTTCTGGATACATAATAACATTTTATTATTTTGTAGCTCTTGGGGACATTAGAACTATTAAAATGGGGCAGTCTAATACACTATTATTGTTCACTTCAGAAGTGAACAATGCTACTTCAGAAGTAGCATCCAGCTGCCAAAATGTTGCATTTCTCTTCCTTAAGGCTCTCTTGTGATTTTTAGCCACTGTCCTGCACTGGATTTGTAGCATAACACCATTCCTCATCAGGCCTTTAGGGAAGACACTCAGCTTCTCAAGATTTACTGAATGGGTTGCTCACAACTGCAGCCTTTTGGGAGATATGGAGGGTTTCTTCATGGGCTCACCTCGTGCTCACATCTCCCTTTTGGAATCCAAGATTTTTGTTATGTACTCTGTAAATTGCCTCAACTGATTTATTATCCACAGCTGATAACATCTTGCTGCTAGACCTCAGAAAACTCCTTTTGTTCTTCACTATGTTTTTACAGCAGTAGTTCCTTTCTGCCCTGTGTGGAATAGGCACACTGTTTTCTTACACTCCAAATAGAGAAAACAGACAAAACTGTGGAGGAAGAAAGCATTATTCCTAATTTGTAGAAGTAAAATTGCATGACCTTGACAAGAAAGTAGATAGCAGAGCCAAGAATTGATCCCAGATGTTTTGTAAAATAAGACCATCTTGATCCATACAATGGTTGGATTTATTATAAGAACGAGCAGCAGAAAAATTCATATGCTCTAAAACAAACCTACAAATCAGTGTTGATGAGGAGGGACATGCTCCAAGTAGCATCCAGATTCAGAAGTACTTACTATCAACCCCGGTTTGTGCCTTGGAAAAATCTCTCTTGAATCTTCATTCCATTCCACTACTGCTTGAGACACCAAACGTACCTGCTTTTGGAGATCTTTCTGAAATACTTTTCTCTCTGGAATGCTATGACATATTTTCTTGACTCAAGAACAGACTTATCAAATATATACCTAACATTCTTTCTGTTAACACTTTCTAGAAAAAATAGCTATATACTACTTTGTTTGGTAAAAATCGGACTTCCTTTTGTTGCCACCATGTGGGTCTCTTACTACTTCTAAGTACAGTGTTTTTTAAAAACTTGTTAAAGAATTAAAATATTTTAAGTTCTCCTCTGAATACATGAACAAGCATTTTCTGTGTAGGAGATACCAAATGTCCGTTCCAGCCTTACTGCGCCCTCAAAATAACTGCAAAATCGCATCAAACACTGAGCCCTCTTTGGCAGTCATACTTATCCTGAAGAACAAGAAATGACATCTTGTAGTTTACAAATCTGTGTGGAATATTTCCAGACTTTTTTCTTCTTCTAATATCTCTTATTTGCTTCTGTAATACCATCTTGCCCTCCCTAACTGCTAAAATGACATTAACAGAGGATTTTTTTGCCCTAGAGTGAATATTAGCCACAGCCTCTCCTCATAGAGAAAAACAGGCCAGTGTAGAACTTGGTGGAAGTTGTCAAAATTATTCATTTAACATTTGTTTTCCCTGCTCTGATCTCAGGGTAGCAGCCTCCCGATTATTTTTACTTTACTGTCCCAGAAGAACAGAATTTGTATAGTGAGAAAAATAGCATTATGATGTTTTTCATTCAGGGAAAAAAACACCCAACAACACTTGTTTGTTTGTTTGCTTGTTAGCTGATCTGGGAATGAGCCAGCTTCTATTTTAATCAACCTCAGATACCACTCTCATGAAACAAACTGATCTGGCATGTCAGCTAGGCAAATGTTCCACATCTGGCAAAGCAGTAACACAGCATTGATGCCTGTCTCTTGTGTTGCAAAGGTTTGATTATTCAGGTAATGTGAACCTGAACATAAGTATTTTAGTTGAGTTGCTAATGAGCTTTTGGAGCTTAGTGCCTCAAGTCTCAATGAAAGTTAGTGGGACCCAGGTTCGCAGGAGCTTAGGCCCTTTTAAACATTTTACTCTTTAAGTTTCTTGAGTTTTCAAACTCATCATCTTTCAAAACATCAGAAGGCTGGGTATTTACATTTTATGTTGTGTCTATGGGATAAAAGCTTTGTATCAGCTATGATAAAGCCTTAGGTGTCCTAAAGCTCATCTGGTTTTAATAACTCTCTCCCCCTACAAATTTTGTGTCTTACCTTTCAGCTGTCACACCTAAAAGACTACTATTATTTAAAATAGGCATCACCTAACAATACATAAGAAAATCAAAGGCAAACACTTAGTGGTTTTGTCTGTATATCATAAAAAAATAGAAAAAAAACTTTGAAGTTTTGGAGTGCATGATGGCACCTTTACGCAGTTCTTGCCTGTGGTATTTTGCATACTCTGCAATAAGCCAATTCTTGCAGTCCGTGTTTAGTTGAGTAGTTTTGCATGTGTAAAGAGACTGTGCTTTGTTTACCTCGCATAAGAACAATTTGAATTTGATAATATTTTGTACAAAATCTTTGGCTACTAGTCATCTTTAATTTTCCTGCCTTGCTAAGTTAGTTGTTTTGCTGGGTTTGTTTTTTTGTGGTGGTGGTTGTTTTTTCTGTATACATTTTGCAGACCTGTTCCATAACCCTCTGGCACAAGACCCAGACTACCGGCTTTATGTGATATACTTCCTTCCTTCAGTACAGCGCCTTGACAGGAAGTGTAAGGATTGCTTTCCTCTTCTCACAAAGCATTGACAGTTGCTTTTGATTTTAATCAGTTTGGAAAAATAGGTGAATTAATCTTGCCTGTTCTTTTACATGCACTTGTTGATGTAGCAAAAGATCTAATTAACAGATACCCATTTCTTGCAAGATTTGTCAAGCAAATAGACTTTGCATGGCATAAACAGTTTGCTTTGCCAAATGCTTTTGGTTTCTGTCTTTTTCTATTTAAATTGTGTATGTGTATGTTAATCTTGTATCTTGGTCTATATATTTTTTGCGTAAGACAGATAAAAGCCTGTGCTTAGAAACATGTACCTACGTTTGTGCATTCAAACTAGTATATTCACATGGGTGAGTGTGTTTACTTAGATATGGATAATAACCTCAGCTATCTACATGTTTCTGTACAGTTTAAATATGTATATGCACATTTCTTGATGAGGTACCTGCTGACCAAGTTTTCAGATATAAATCTTCATAAATCATCAAGAGATCTTTCACAACTTGTCTACTGTAAATTCTACAGAAAAAAATTGTTGTAAGAATAGCCAGATGATAAATCAGTCAATCCATAAATATGCCACAGCGGATCCAGAAAATCAACTTTGGTGATTTTTGTCTCTGGTGTTTGGAGAGCTGTGATTGGCAGGAGGACTGAAAATTACTGGAGAGCACTGGGAAAGGTGTCGATTCCTACCCCAGCTCTACCTTGTAAGAAAGTAGTGAGGAGAAACAATGCAATCTTGAAAGCCTGCTCCCGGCCTCTAGGAGAACCAGGATGCAGGACTTGAGCAAGGCAGCCACAGGACACCTGCAGGTTCTGGCAGACTGCATAGCTCTGTCGTGAAGGAAAGCTGGTGGATGGGCCACAGCATGTGTCAGGGGTCGATGAGGAGCTGCTGGATCTGACCACATGTCCATTTGCTTACACATTCATTTTGCACCGGTACCTCCAGTCTCTTGAATATTTGGTCTTGTGTTACACCCGTGCTTAGCAGGTCTGTCAGACTGTTTTACTAATGATCATTTTTGACTAGGGAGCGATGACTGAAGCTTAATGTGCTGGAAAATATGTGTTGCATTTACAGCTCTAGAAACACTTCCATAAAGATTCCTGGACTTAATCTCCTAAATACAGTTATACTGTAATCAGTCCTGGATTAAGACTTGAGGCATTAATTTGTGTCAAGCTGTACCCCGGACTTTCTATTTGGTGAACTATTTCTCTGACATTACAAAGCTTCTTCACCATCTGTGGAACATTACCACAGCATAGTCCTGGCTGTCTCCTTTACATAAGACATGTGCTCACGCTTCTGTTACCTCCAGGCATGACTACTGCAGTTCCTTCCTAATTGGTCCTCCAGACACCATGACTTAAAAACTTCCCTGAATTCAAAATGCTTCTGTTCTAAACCTTTAGCTCACTTCTGTTCCGTAGCTGAAGTACTAGATTAGCTTGCAGTTCATGTCATTGAAGTTAACATCCCCTATTTGACTTAACAACCTCAAACTCTTTGTTTAAAACTTAAAGTTATTTTTGAATTAAACTGCAAAACAGGAAAATTTGAGGCTTTTCTTTTGGTTGCACTCATACAGTTTTCTCTGTAATTGAGTGATGGGAATTGAACTGGCCTTGAACTAGGACTTGTTTTTGCTATTCACAGAGAAACTTCCAAATCTTTACTGATTTCTGCAGTAGATCTCATTTAAGCAGTATGAAAAGCCTTGCTTTCTAGTTTCTTGGTTTAGAACTTCTGATCCTACTGCACCCAAAAGAAAAAGCTTTTATTGGACAGTGCTTCACCCTAAAGCCTTAGGAAGTATCACCCCATGTTCCCATTTTGAATCGTTGTGAAATTACGCAGATTTACACCGCTGCTGTTACAAAACTCAGCACAAAAAAGGTGAATTACCTTCTGCATGCAGATAGATGTTACCAGCCTTCTAAGTTGCTAGAAAATATAAAAATTTTATATCCCTTTTAACAGCAGTTACACAAAGAGAAAGGGAGTCTGCGCTTCATCTTTATAACCGCGAAAGGTCTTGTGTTGTGCAGTCAATAGCTTTTGGAAAGAGAGTAAATACACCCCTGGGGACTGCAGTGGGATCTAGCAGATGCACTCAACCAGCCAGAAGACTGATGATGCCCTCAGGTATTTATAATAATGTAAGGAAAAGCATACATTTTCAAGTGATTTGGATTAGAAAAAGTTCTTTTCACTCATCTGATAAAAAGTTATTGGTTTTAGTAATAAAGTATAAACGCATCAGGAACTCAACCAAATGGCTTCATGAAGTAAGTAGTAGTAGCAGCAACAGGCAACAAATGAATCTACTAAGAGTACTTTGGTAAATAAGTTCTAGTCACTCCCTCTGGTTACAAAATTGTCTTTAAAGATAGCTGAACAAACAAAATTTCTTTTTTTTTTCAATATGTGTCTTGTGAGTGTTTAGTTTTAGTTTTATTTAATTAAAAACATCTCAATACACTTTTAGGCTGTCTCAGACAGTGATCAGCATCATAGAGTTTTGATGCCCTCTAGTGCTTTTATGAAATAACCTCCTGAAGAAAGTATTTTCTTCTAAATAATGTTTTAAATTTTAGATATCTTGCCTAGTTTTGCAAGCAGATTCCTTTTTATGCTTTCCAAGCTGAGAATATTTTAATGATGTCTTATAATAGCATCTCAAGTGATTTTTAGAGTTCTTAAAACATTCAGATCTGGAAGACAGCGTGATCCTGGCACAAGAAAGCAGGTGAATACCACCTGGAACCTTGTGACTCGTACCGTATGACAATCCAGAACAAACCTTGAAATCCCACACAATCTGATCTGCTTTTTTGACGTTTTAAAGATAAGAAAAACAATAGTGTGCATATATGACTGAAATGGTAGCATTTTAAACAGTAGTGTAGATGAAATTTGGAACAGTAATAAAATAACTGATTTTTTTTTTTAAATCTATATGTCACAATAGTGACCCTGAAAGCAGTGTGTTTAACAGCAATTTGGAAAAGGTTGGGAAAAAAGAGATCGTTTAATCATACTTAATAATTTAATTGTTTTACTGATAATTGTCAAAGTAAGCATACAATTGTCTTTATCTGTACCATGCAATCATTCACATACATAGACAGTGGCATCATTTTTCTGTGAAAGAAAAAGGTATGCATGGAAATGTATGTCTACGGGAAATAAAATACAAGAACTGCATAAACTTAAAATAAATCCCAACAGATACTTGTTTCCACAGTAATTTAATAAAAGATGATCTTGAACATTTCAAATCATCTGCTAGTTTGCAGTTCATTTGAACAAGTAATTTAGGATCCTTAGTAATGAGGATGATAATCCTCAGCTAATCAAAATGCTGTACAGCCATTAATATCTTAATTTGTACTTTTTGTTATAGGTTATGAATTTGGAAATCACACAAATAAGTAAGTAACTTTTTGGACTTTTTTTTTCTTTTGCACCTCTGAAGTATTTACTTAATTTTCTCTTCTCATGCCTAAAAAATGCCCTAACCAGAGAAAACGTCCAGTAAAAATGAGCTTTTGAAAAATTTTCTGGTCTTTCGTATTTAACATAGTTGCAACTCTATACTATTCTGATGAGACAACCTACCTGCTGCTGTCTGAAATTTAATATTGAAAGGTAGTCCACATTTGGAAATGGGTATATAAAAATGCTATTTATTTATAAGATCAACTACTGATCACTAGAAAAAGCATGCTTTAAGTATTAGAGCATCAGAATAGCTGTTCTATATTATGGCCCAGACAACTTTCTCCTCACTGGCTCTTCA
Organism: Pygoscelis adeliae; assembly: GCF_000699105.1. Lineage (NCBI taxonomy): Eukaryota > Metazoa > Chordata > Aves > Sphenisciformes > Spheniscidae > Pygoscelis > Pygoscelis adeliae. The sequence goes on along the minus strand of NW_008824988.1, from coordinate 2,054,668 downwards.
AAAACACATACTCTCTGGAAAATATTACTGACTTGTAGAATGAAACTTTTTTAGTCTGTACTTCATGTTACTTTTATTCTGTTTGGCTTCAAAATCACAGAAATAAATGTAAAACTTATCTCTGTTATCTCTGTGTCTGGACTGAGGTAGTATAAAGGTTGCATTTTGATGTGACGACATTTTTAGATGCTATCTTTATAAAAGTAAATTTACAAACTTCAGATTTCAGGCTTGTTTATACTTTCTAGCTTTACCTATGAAAATATTTCAAAGATTTATTAGAGGAAATAATGAAAGCCTACATATGATGGTATCCTTTAACAATTTGATTTTATATAGCTACTCACTTTGAATACAGCTCTTTACAATCATCAAGCTAATTTATGTTTAAAAATGAATTCACACTGCTTTCGGTGGAGTTAGCTGTCCTCATCGACACAATGGATGCAGAGCTTCCTCTCCATCTTATTTATGTAGATGCTTGGGCTTTGCAAGGTACCTGAGTATGCAACGAAGTGTGTTATACTTGGTGGAAATAGTCACATAGTTTATATCAGGTGTGTGTTGCTACAGGTACATCTTTATGAAATAAGTTCTTATAAGATCAGATTTTAATATTGTATCAGAGTTAAAAGGTTTTGGTCTAACATGACGTCCTTGTCAGTTCTGCGTTGATGTTGTGCGTCTGCCATTTTTCTCTCCCAGACTGCAGCTGTGGCAGGATACATGAAAAACACAAGCTCACAGTGTTCTGCATTCAGAGCTTGGAGAAGGGATATTTGCATGGTGGCTGGTTAAAAGATCTGCGGTGAAATAAATGTGCATTTGCATGAATGGGTATCATATCACTATGAAATCATAAAATTAGTTTTATGATTTCTATTGAATCAGAGCATTAAAAGTGTACAACAATTATAATTTTTGTGGAAAAAAAAAGCAGTGAAAACAAAATAAGATTTTTAAGTCTACTATAAATGTATTTTAAAAAATTTATAGCGTGATTTTTTTTCCTTAGAATCCTGTGATTCTGACCTTTTCTCATTTTGGTTTGCTTTCTTAAATTTGGTAAAAGAAGGAAACCTTCTGAAAATTTAAAATTTTCAAATCCTCACTGTTAGTGTCATTATGACTTCTAACTTCACTTTCTACACAGAGTGCGTGTGGTAAATTAGCTCCAAAGGAGTTCGGAATCATCCAGATAATGCGCATTTGCTTTGTTCTTTTTGCAGAATACCATCTGAGAACCCCGAAGATGCCGTTTTACTACGGGCAATGACAAGATCTCTAATGGAATTTTCCTCTGTTGACTGGAACAAAGTAGCCACCTGTCGAGAAAGACGGCTGGAAAACAAAGTAGAAGAACCCCATGAGAAGCTGACAGTCCAATTTAGATGAGTGCTTTCTTCCTTAAGAAAAAAATTATTCCTCTCTCTAGTGTGGAGATAAGCCTCTTAAGTAAGTTAATATCTCTATAAAACAAGTACACTAAAACATGCATCTAATTAAATGAACTTCCAGCCAAAAAATTATTAGTGTAACATTTCTTTTATCATCAGATATGTAATATGGAGAATGAAGAAATTAAGAAAACAAATGATAAATAGTGGCAATGTTTCAATGAAAGTTGCTTGAAATGCAATTCTTACCATACTTTTGTTATCAGAAATTATTAAAGCTAAACTGCAGTTAATTTTTAAGAAACTAAGGATAAAGAATTTCATTCCTTATAGTTTCTACTGGAGAATTAGACTTACCGTGTTCACTAGCGTAATTTGTCTTCCTCCATCAAAATAAAGATATGAGAAAGCAACCATTAAGCTTTTCTCATTTCTGAGAGGGATTGAAGTTTCAATTTGTTAATTTGTGTGCTGCACGAATGCGCTGAAAACTCTTAGTTTTATGAGGATACTCATTTGGTCTCAATACAGTGCAACCATGAGCTCTTCAGCATGCTGGTATCGATAGCTGTTGTCTGTGGCTGCTAATACTCTCCCAGGATGCAGGCCTCTGCTTACTGGTCCTTCTGGAGAGACGGGACTTGCCATACACGATGCACTGCCCCAAGACGGCTGACTGGTTTTAACACACTCTCTTTTATAACCGCGTGGGTCATACAATGCTGTAGCACTACACCTGACACTTTTGGCTTCTAAAGCCAGTTAGCACTAAGGAAGCTAGTGGGAGATGGGCATATAGATGGAAAATAATACATTTCCTCACATCTTTCTCCCTCCATTCTGCCAAAGGCTTAAAGCCAATGCTACCTGACATATCTAGGCCCTTCTTCAGCCTGTGACTTGTCTTCTGAGTTCATTCTTTCTCTCCTAAGTTAGCACAGAGTCACAGGACAGGCTAGGTTGGCAGGGATCTCTGGAGCTTACCTAGTCCAACCTTCCTGTTGAAAGCAGGGTCTGAGATTAGGTTATCCAGTGCCCTGTCAAGTTATTGATTAGGTTATCCAGTGCCCACTCTCTATTTCAGTGTTTAATTGCACTCCAGAGTGTTTTTCTTATATTCAGATGGAATTTCACTTGCAACAACTTGGGCCTGTTGGCTATTGTCCTGTCACTGTGCATACCCCATCTTCTCTATAACTACCTCTAGGTATTGTAAGACTGTGATTAGATCTCCCCAAATCTTCTTTTCTCTGGGCTGAACAAACCAAATTCCTCCAACCTTCTCATCGTCATGATGGCACCCTCACTGGACCTCTTTTGTTTTTTAATGTCTCTCTTGAGCTGAGTTGACCAAAATGGGACACTATTCCAGGTGTGGCCTAGCAGCTGCCAAGTCAAGTGGAATAATTCCACTTTCGATCTGCTGGCTGTACTATACTTTTGTCTTCACCGATGCATGGCACCATTTACCTTTGGTGCTGCCAGGGCATACTGCTGGCTCCAGGTGAGCTTGCTGCCCACCAGGACCCCCAGGTCCTTTTCAGCAGATCCCAGCCTGTACTGCTGCGTGGGATTACTCCATCCCAGATACAGGACTTTATCTTTGTTAAATCTTGTAATTCCTTTCGCCTTTTTGGTGTTAGATTCCTTCCTTTTTGATTTCAACTTCCCTATTTTTTCTTGCTTAAAGTTCCATGCATTTTGTAAATGCCCTTAAATTAGCCACATCTTTGTGGTTTTAAAAGGTAGATCAACACCTTGGTTTTGATTAGGTTTCAAGAATGTTTAATTTCTCAAATGGAATCAGTCTACAGGGAAGTTAGACCAAACTAAGCTTCGGCTAACATGTTTTCTTAAAGAGGTCCTCTAAGTAACTGTCCATTAGGATTTAATAAGTGTAGTCCCTGGTTTGTCTTGAGTCTCTTGAACTCTGACAGCTGACTCTGCTCATGGATGTAGTCTATGATGTAATCATTTCATAGCAGCAATTTCACAATGCCAGAATCTATAGATTTTACATGTCAGACACGGAAAAGGCTGAATTTAAGAGATTTTTCTCTGAAAGCAGACTGTATCCCACTTGGAACTTGGAGCTAGGCTCAGGTAGTAAGCAATGTCATTTCAGAGTAAATTTCATTGATTTCAAATTTTTGGATCAAATTAGAGGCACAGTATTTCTGGCCTGGAATATTTTTCTGCCCCTGTCTTCTTTTGATTAAAGAAAAATTAAAGTGAAATGAAGAATTTTTTTCAGTTTTCTGCTTAAAGAATGCTGCAATGCAATGTTTCAACATAAAGAATTTTATTACAGAATCTTTTTTAACAACTAATCTAACATTTTCCCCAAACAATATAGATTTTGAAAAGAAAAAATATATTTTACAGGAGTAGCTGTTAAAGAAGTTTAACATGACTTCTTGCAATCTTTTTTAGCATATAGATGGGCTCAGAGAAGACAATGAGTTAATTTATACATATATAATCTTTGACGGTGAAAAGTCCATCAAAACCTCTTAGATTTTTTGGCCCTCCCACTGTTGCACACAAGTGTCCCAGGAATACACAGATTAAACAAAAAAACCCCTACGGTGGCATCCAGAAGCTCTTCATTGTAATGTTTGCTACCTGTTCACATTTGTAGTTTGTAAATGTTGGATGCTGTCCAACAAGCCACAAGTCAGTAGAATCGCCAACTGCCAACATGTCCACCTTGCTTAAAAGGCAGTGCTTTCCATATACTCATCCATTTAAGCTTTGTCAAAAGATTTGAGTCTGTTTTAGAGCCATTAGTGAAAAAGGAATAATGTTAGCTATTTATATACAAAGAAATACTCAAATTACAAAGGTAATTTCAAATTTTGCTGAGAATTCCCTTTAGTTAGATGAAGAAAAACCTAGAAAATCTACCTGCATCAAAAATATAAAGTGATTTGAACACGCAACATTTAGTTCACTAGAAGATATGCTCAGATAGTTTCAGAAGCTTTTATATATTCCTAATTCAATCAAATTTCCCAGGGTGAAAAGAGAGTTGATATTAAAAAACACTTGGCATTAAAGTAAACTAGGGAGCAAGAACTGTGATGAAGCAAGCTAGACAGATTCACAGCTGCTCTGCTCTTATACGTAGCAAAACAGCTGAAGTGAAAATTCCATTTTTCCTAGTGGAGGGGAGAAAAGTCTTTTGAATCACACACCCCTGAAGGTGCAAGAGTGTGTCTGTTGGCTTTGCGCTCCGCAGCTGTCTTGTCACTTAAAACCTTGCTTAAGGAATCAGTAAATTGCTTATGGATTTTCATCCTACTTTAAGTTCCTTATAAGTAACATCTCACGAGATGTTTCCTCCAATTCATGATTATGCATGAGCTAGTCATTACCCCAGGTTTATGCAGGACCTATCAACCATGATCTTCCACCAGAAGAGCTGTCGCCAGCTCAAGCTGAGGAAGGCAGAGGTAGCTCTGGAGCGCCAGCGTGCACCGGGACCCTAACTTGGATTGCAATTGCTCTCCTCTGAGGCTCGCTGCAAAGAGAGGGAAGCGTGGCAGCCTCTGCTCATAATGACTTTGAAGCCCTTTCAAGTTAGAATGAGAACAAACGCAACTGTATAATCTGCGTCAAAGATCCCACACTTCACACCTATTTCCAATGTTCATACTTTCTCCTATCATCGCTTGGGCTTTTCTTCTTCATCAAGAAAAAGCATTGGCTGGCAGAATGAAAGCAGGATTTGTGCTGTGGATTTTACCACACTTCTAAAATCCTGAAACATTTGTCCTAAAGGGCTCGCGTTTTCAGAGAAATCTTAAAGAGCAACACATCTCATTGCGCCCCAAATGCTACGTGTAGAATAGGGAACCAGCAGCACTTCTGCATTCCCAGATCCAAGAGTGGACGGTGACTACATTGTGACTCCGTATCTAAGTTCCAGGCACGCATCTCTTGCTTGCCAATTGTCATGAAACTAAACTTGTACACCCGAGCTACAGGAGGCCCATGCCTGTCAAATGGGAACATCACCGTATGTCCTAACAGGCGTTACAGATGCAGTAAACAGAATTGTCACGCAGCTCCCTTCTTTTAAAAAACTTCCCTTTATTCTTCACAATTTTCTAATCCTTGAAATTAAAACACAGGTACATTCCCTGCACAGGTGCGCTTATGTATCCTCACTTTTACAGTTTTCAGAATATTAAACAAAAACTTTCAATATATTAAATAGTAAAAAATTAATAGCATTTTTCCTCCATTTCCTCTAAGGATGGTCCTTACTCCTCTAAGTTGAAGGATATTGCCATGTTCAAAACACCAATTATTCATCCCACAATTAGATAATCTCAAATTTTGCCATCCTTATGCAGCAAGTGATATTTTTGGTTGTGGCATTCCCACTGATTTCATGACACACAGTAGTAAATCTGAGTGAAAACAGCAGTTAAGGGAAAGTATTTTCTAGATACGGTATTTAGTTGAAAGCCTAAGTGAAATCCCAGTTGTATCAATGCACACATGAATTCTCCCATCTAATTCACTGTGACCAGATTCAGCGGGAGCAATATTAAGCATCTTTTGTGTTTATGAAATAATTCATAAGCAACATCCCAGTGTGCTCTGAGGCATCTTTACCTGAAAGCTGAAATTTAAAAACCATTATTCTTGTCAGTCAAAATACTTTAAATCATTCTGGTTCTTCCCTTCATTAGACTTTGACAAACTTGGAATATTTTTGACTAAACCAACAGTGAAATAATTCTGTTGAAACACACATTTCACAGTCAGCTTGAGACATCTGAAACAGCAGTATCATTTAATAAAATTGCCACAAAATAGACACTATTGGTGTGCACTCACTAGTCAAAAATATTTACAGTAATGTCATGAAAAGTTGAGAGTTCAGATGAGTATCTTCAGAAACTTAACTGCTACTGAATTCCTTCAGATAAAGCTTTATAAAGTGGTGCAAAAAAGCAATTTAACAGTTGGCTTCCCAATGCTTTTAACTACAGTTCTGTGTACTTGCAGAAAAAATTATTTAAATTACAATTAAAGTAGATTTTATGTTCTGAAAATATGAATAATCCAAATCAAATGCTTTTTATTTTTCACTAAGTGGCTGATTAACCACAGATACTCACAGATTTTTAGTATGCTTACTGTTGGTATACGTACAGATGGATCTATGCCACTCTAGTTTTTATCAGATAATAAATACCTATTTTGACAATCTACAACAGAACCTGAAGTATTTATAGACAAATTAGCCAAGATTTCATCTCAACATGAACAGAGACATGCTGTCTTTCAATGGGAGTTGTGCATAACCCATGCTGTAAGAACTCAGACATGGTCAGCATAAAAAATTCTTTAGGACCCTTGAGGTACAGGGACATAGCCAGAACACTTAGTCCCTTTCTACCCTCTTCTTACTCCTCAGAATCTTGAATTTTTTGGAGAGCAATGTCAGCTAAGCCAGTCTCACTTTCCAGTGGACTTTCAGGATGCAGGGCTAGTGCCTCTGTCTCTTTGGTACATTCGGGTTCTTCCGTTTGGTCAGTAGCATGATTTGGATCCACTTCTTTGGTAGCATCTGGACCAGGATCTGGCTGTTCTTCACTTGTAGAACTACCCTCTACTAGTTGCACTTCATCTAAACAGAAGAGAAATCGCATCATCAGTAAACACTGAACTCATCTGCAAGCAAACATTCTGATTGTTGAAGAGTAATAAACACTAGGAAACTTTGCATCAATTACAAAAGTGATTAATTTAACGAAGCTTCATCAAAAAAGACCTAAGACACTAGAGTTCTGCTTAAGTTGGTGTAAGACTACTCTGAAACTAACTCTACACAAAGCTCTCGTTAATTTATCTTCAATTTTGCCATACTTGCTTTTAATGTGTAGAGGAGCAGAGTAGGGCACTACAGTTGTTTTAACTTTCAATTCAAACATGCTTTATTGACACTACTCTTACAGTTAGCTTTTCAAAGAATGGCTGCAGGTTGGTTAAACACAGAGTACAGGTGGGTTTTGTTTTTCTTTTTAAAAAAAAGGCATGTACGTGATTACATAGGAAACATTTTTGCACATAACAGACTGAAGAAATTATTTGCTAATGAACAGTTGACCACAATGAACTTTAGTTGAAGTGAGTCACCCTAAAATTTATAACCTGACTGCATGGAACGGAATCAGCTATTGCACCTTTACTCTTCAAGCAATGTTTTCAGAGAAAAAAATTGTTAACTTTTTGCCCTGATTCTGCTAAGTAGGGGTTGTATGCTAGCAATTCTGAAAAGAAAGAGGGGAAAGCCTAGTTGGGGGCCCTGGCACCTTCAGAAGGAGTTCATCTTGGTTTCTTATTCTCTGTTATGATTGATAGCCAGCTGAAAACACTGTCACAGCTAGCCACAACACTGCCAAAGCCCTGCCAAGGTCTCATTTGGCTATGGAGCTAACTGCCTTAAGCACAGGCTGAAGCACAGACTTCCTTAACACTCACCCTCGAACAGTGGAAACTCTTGGTTTTGCTTGTAGTTGCAGCTGTGGGATATTTTTTTTCCTCCCCTTCCTCCCCGCCCCCGCCCCCCCGCCCCAACGTATAGGATTTGCAGGGCGTATCATTAGCTTTTTGAAATAAAACTGCTGTTGGTAAGAAGAGCTTTGATACACCACCATTCACAAGGTGACTTGAAGCTAGGATGAATTCACTGTCTTGCTAACAATGCATAATCTGATAAGGTCTATAGGTGTTGGTCGTGTAGCTGAAGAAGTTAGTGAAGATTAACATGTAGATAGTACAGTAGTAACATGTCAAAACATGTTAGCTTCCCTTTTTAGGAAGGGAGGGAGAAGAGCCATCCACCAAGATCCTGTCTGCCTCCGAAGAGGACAGCACCTGGCCACAGACTTGTTCAGTTAATATGAACCTGCAAGTGTGTGTAGCATCACACTGCTCACAGCTCATTATGTTTTGCTGTATTGGTATGCAATATATTCAGGGATTTCTAGTGTCCTTGTCTCCAACTTCCACAGTCATCTTGATCCTATGCAACAGCAACTCTTGTAACGGGATCATCACAGGAAGCTGTTGGAATCTTCAATAATTACTAATTTATTACTACTTTATATCCTGCTATAGTTTTTACAGTCCAGCTGAAGTGAAGAATACTACCATTATAAGAAAAGTGTGATTTGTCCAGTGCACTTCTACAATCCTTGAAACAGGGGAAGGGGAATCTAACCTTGTAAAAGAGAAAAAGTCATTTTCCTATTATTTCACTTAGAGAAACATTGTATCAGAGTAAGTTAAGGGGGGAGGTGTGATACATAGTGACAGAAAAAACACTGTATTAATTATTTGCTTATTGAAGGGAAAAACCACCATTAACAGTTTAAAGAGTAATGCTTGCTTTCTTCACATTCAAAGTACACAACACAACTTGATACTGTGGTTATGAAGAAGAAAGTATTACAGGAGAATTAACATCTACATTAACCTTTGCATCCGGAGGGAGTGGGCTGCTTTCTTATTATCCAACTTGTCCTAACACCTCCAACGAAAGGTAGAGTAGCATGACGTTTCTGCATGATTTTGATTAAAGATTTGGATTTTGAAACAGTGCAGTGTAATTCAGAATGCTTTAGTTGTAGAAACTTGTGTAACTCTAGCATTAAAAAACAGATTTTAGAAAGTACATGGCATTTGTAAATGGAAAGACTAGAATTCCAACAAATGCAGGTATGCTGTTATGTTACAACAAAGATTTTTCTTTCAACCTCAGCTGTTACAGATTTTAAGACCTGTTACTGTTGTTCCTTGTGGTGCAGTTAATGCAGCATTAGTTTCAGCAAGCCAACTATAGATCCTAACCTTTCTTTTGCTTTTTTTCTTGTTTCCTTTTTTCTTTGGCAGCTTCTAGTTCTTGTTTCTCATGAATTTCCTTCAGGGTCTTGCAGACTTTTTTGTGGGTAAACCAGTGTATTTTCTGGCAGTTCTGGTCGCAGTACATCACCTGAAAGTTACCAGAGCTATCAATTCATCTTTACATACTAAAAAGATACACAATATTCTTGTATTTCTTAGTGTACCAAGTTAAAAATCTCTATGTATATTACTTAATGGTATTTTTCTGCAATTTGTAAGGTCATATCGAGTGATTCTAACCTATATAAAACTCTACAAAGAATAGTTTGTTTTGTTAACTCTAAACATACAGAAATTTTACTCTTTCTTAATTCTTAAACATACACACTTGGAAATCCAAGTACTCCTACCTGTGAATTTCAGGCATTTCTCCCAGAAGTAGATGGCTTGCATGTTTTCAGTGTAGGCACACACGCCATTCCTCATAAGTCTACACAGTAAATGGTCAAGCATTCAAAATCCTCAGCACCTCAGTGGCACTACTTTTTGTGATTCATTATAACTATTTATGGATTCTTACCATTTTACATACTGAACATCTTTTGCCTGCTCCCTTTCCCCCACAAGTTGTACAGAATTCAGCATCCACAAAACCCACTTGGCCAGTAATAGCTTGTGTAAGTACAGAAAAAGCTGTAGGATCAGAACCCTGAAAGATAAGACAGGAGGTGGTAATGAGATTAAAAAACAACACTATCATAAAGAGGGACACGCAAGAGAGAACCAAAACAAGCAATGCCAGCTTCCAGGCGGCCAGCTGCGGTCTCGCTGAAGATGCCATAGCAGCAAGAACATAAAACTAAATCATAGAACTTCAACTAACATGCACAACCTAACATTTGTACAGTTAGATAAATTTTTATATATAACTTAGTCTTTAGCTTCTGTAGAAGGGAGGATAAAAATTATAATTTTTTACTCTGTAAATTATTAATAATACTATTAATGAACTCAGTGTTCTTTACACACTGTCATCCACTTGTAGATCATATGCAGCAGGTTTTTGCAGCTTAGTCTCTGTGCTGGCACACAGAAAGATATTTTGCTTGTCACTGAAATACCGTTGTGCTCAGTGTACTCAGATACTATAGACCAAATGGCCAGAACTCGGAATCTTCAAAACAATTATTTGCATATTATTATTTAGATATTATTTGCAGTATCTTTCCCATGCAATACAAGCAGTAAGATTTAGTATATTTTACTGGTAACCATAAATTACAACTATTCTTTTGGGCAACGATGTAAACGCTAGAGGAAAAACATGCCAAGTTGCTCCAGCTCTGAGTAAATCCTTAAACTGTTAGTCTACCATGGAATATGCACAATCATAACTACTACGGCAATGCTGAGATGCCCAGACTGAATTCAAGTACTTGTGCATGCCAAAGGTCAAGGCCTTCCAGACAATTAAAAATTTACAGCATCTCCTCCTTCCCAGTTCTGCGTAATGGATAGAAATCCAATGCAACAAACTGTATTTCTTTAAAGGGAGAAGGCAGAAAAGACCGCAAGCCCTTCTAAGAAAAAAGGGACAGGAAGGAAAATGTTTACTCTAAAGCAAGTCTTAATGCATCATGAGGGCTTATGTTTTCACACTGTGTTTATTTTTCTGGCTTAGACAAACAGTAGGGATTGCATTAAGCCTCAGGACACTTTAGTAGACTGGAGCCACTTAAGATGGAGGCTATTTTTAATTCACTCAGCATAATCCAAACGCGTCACAGAATTGTTCCACTTCCCCAGTGTTAGTGCACATAACATCTAGCTCTCAGAGACCAGAGAGAACGTTCTTAAAAAAGAGTAACAACTCTTGTGTACGATTTATTATGAACTCATTAATAGTACTATAATAAAGAGTGTGTTAGCAAAGATGTATGAGGAAAACTGAAGTTAGATTTTTTCTTCTAATTTTGATTTCCTACTTTATATACACATTTTGTAGATACACATATTGCATCATCTTGCCTCTCCCTGTGATAAAAGGAGCTTCACAGAATGTTTTCTACCACCATATATTATCAACTTTTTGTGTACACTAGAAATGCATTAAATCTAGGAAATTATTTGGTCTTAAATTGAATTTAGACATTGTGAAAAAAGAGCGCAAAATGGGTTTCATCTGTGTCTGAATCTACAATTTGTAAAAGCAAATTGGCAAAGAAAAACTGAATAGACATCCCAGAGTAGGAAAAGAAAGCGCTGACACAGAAACAAACTGTTCCAATCTTCTTTAAAAGCTGAGGTATTTAAGCATTCATTATGGGCACAGGAAAAAAACCTACTAGTTGATGTATTTTAGAGCATTTTCCTGCAATATGTAAAATAAAATTCCGGTCTGCCAAGAGTTCAGGGACATTCAAAAACCTTTGCTTAATGTAATACATTGCAGAAGCTGAGAAACAGAGAGATGGCTGGCTTAGTTTAAACTGAATTTACTATGCAAGTTGCTTAGAAAGTATTTTCTTGACAGGAAAAACTTACTATTTCAACAGGAGCAATACTTCTCACGAGCTGCTGGAGCAACGTAGCTTCACAGTAAGGAAACTTTCGGATACTTTCTCGAATTAGCTTCTCTTGATATACAGGGAAACCATCTTTCTCTCTCCCTTTCAAGAGACTAAATTTTTTAAAACCGAAGTCAAATAAGGAATCACATAGTAAATGTTCAAGAACAAATACACAGCATGCTGTACGCTGTCCTCCTGACTGTCCTTTTTCAAATTATAGAGAAGAATTATAATTTAAAATAATTCAACAACTTCAAATGCAACAGTGTTTAAAATGCAAATTAAATTATTTTTATTCAAATGCACAATCATTATGAAATAGAAAATAACTAAATGTATGCTCTGAAACCGCTACTGACTCATTCAGCCACCCAGAGAAAAATAATCATCTACAGGTAGACTAGTATCTACATCAGACTGAAGTAGCAAAATGCTTTGTTGTGTTTAAAAATGAGCATTGTAAAAATAAACACTGAAGAACACACAATACTTCAAAATACAAATTCTGCTTTACTTATGTTTAATAGCATGTTATAGTACCGATGCTTCTATATTTATCTGGTTGGCTCCTACTTTTTTATATGGATCACTGATGAACTATTTGATTTCAGTATGTGAAAGCTGACTTCATAATTTATTTTCAGCAGCATGTAGAAATCCATGGAGGTCTACGGGGAATGTGATCCTTCTAAAAACCAGGCCACTTACTTCGATACTTAAGATCAGGCAGCTGGTTTTGTAACTCTGAGCAGGTTCTGAAGGTTTAAGTGATTTAAGAGTCCGAGTCTCATCCAGAGCCAGTGGGATTTGCAGTTCGTGGTTGCTTAAGTGTTTCTGAAAAAAAATCTCACCCTGTATGACTGCTGGAGAGCAAAATGGCAAGAGAAATGTTCCCAGATGATCCATATTGGACACTGAGAAATTATTTTTTCAAGCCTATCACTCCCCTTTTTCTCCACCACATGTTGCTCTCTGCTGTTCCATAGTGTATGTCTGATTGCCAAGCTCTAACCAGTTCCAGCAGGGAGCTGAAACTCTAGGAATGTTTCCTTTGTACCCGAGAAAAGGACAATGCCACTTCAGACAGAAAAAAGGGTGTCAGTGCCACCCTGAAGTGACCGCAACTGGGATTATTTAAAAATTCAAAACTTGGCATAGCCTTTATCCAAGACAATCCAATCTATTATTACAGTTGTCTTTTTCTGATATCTGTAAAGCTGGTTCATACATATGCCTTCAGACCTTTCTGTAGAAATACGTACCTTTTGATGAATCCATCTAGTTTATCCTCTCGCTCTTTTAAGAATGTAATACATTTCTGGAAGATGCAACTGATGTAGTGCATTTTCATAGCAAGCACTTCATTCATATCTTTCTGCTTCATACATTTCTCACAAATTAGATCCAGAACCCTATAACATCTCTGCAGTGCTTCTACTTCGGCCAATAGAGGGTTCTCTCTTACCAGCAACACAATCTATGAGAAAGATTGAAGAAAACGTAATCCAATTAGGAACTAATATTTTTAAATTTGTACATTAGCATTAAAGGTTATATAGCTCATTGTAGCTAAATTTCAATGGAGTTTCTAATATTCCTCTACTTCCGCCTTATGCGGTCTTCCCCTTCTTTTTTCAGTCATTATTTAGTATCACTATTTAGTATACTGTAATTCACAGTTCCCAGAAAAGAAAGATTCAAAATTAAGACTGGTATTAAAATAATAAGGATTTTTCCAGAATAAGAACCTGAAGAATCAAAACCATTTCAAAAGAAACAGTTACAGAAACTACCATACACTGTCCTAAAATCTCTTTCCTTTTGAACACCTAAAATAAACTGGACTTGTATGATTTAAGCAGTTTCACAGAACACATCAACCTCACATCTCGGAGTACTTCAGGTAGACTAGTAAAGCACTGAACTAACCATTTTAAGAGGAAACTGTATACTCTACTCGCTAAATTAGCTGCCACTGGTGCATTACTGTTTGTAGGTACCGCAGACACCTGGCTGGCAACTGTTGACAAATTCCTGACTTTGAACGGCAAGCCCAAGGGACTTGTCTTTGAATTTAGGTGTATTAATTTCTCTGAACTACACTGGAAGAGCAAACCAGAAAGACACTATTTTCAGCAAATATACTGGGAAGTAAAAATAAACATCTCTTGCCCATACTTTCAGAAACAGCAGCAGCAGTAGATGTTGCTATGGTGAACCAGTGATGAAGGTAGGAAGATGCATGCTGAGACAAGCATTGAGAGAACAATGAGATTTTGTTAAGATAGGAAATTGTTTTATGTTTCCACTTCAAGTGGGGCTAGGAAAAAAAGAAAGCTATTTATGGTTATTGATGCAAAAAATAAGAATCTCTGCACTTAAAGGTTTAGCTCAAGATTCTGGTGTATATAAACACTGAAATAGCTTCATTTTTGAGTCATGTCTAGATGTTGAGCCCCATTCTTTCTCATTTTCAGAAGTGTCTAAATTAATGGATAATGCTTTTGATCTCAATCGGACTCTGAAGAGCTGAATGCTTTCTGACATAAAGAAACAGTTCCCATGCCAACAACCGCATACAATTTACATATTACTCCACCTTAACAGGATGCATGTTAGTAGTAGTAATAATTTTATGTAGAGGCCCAGCTAATTTTACTGGCAGCTTTGGTTCTTTATCTAAGCCTTGTGGTTTAGTATAGTAGTCCAGCCTTTCACGTGGAAAGAAGTTGTTGATGACGGTCACACAGTCATGTTGACCTAGAGACACACAAGAAAAAAAAATCACCAATGAAATGAAATAATAACAAAAAAAAAGATCTAAAACCAATTCTAATGTAAGCAATACAGGTGAGAATTACCCACACAGGAGCTGAGCATGATATGCTTTGCACCGGTAAGAGGCAACTCTTGCCATACTTTTACATTCAGTAACTTTTATGTTCAGTAAGTGTGACTGACCGACTCCCAGCAGGGAATGACTTCTTGAAATTTCATGTTGAGAACTCCATCCCCTTCCCGCATCCTCCTTCCCTGGTAAGCCAAAACTAAGAGAACAGGTATTTCTCCCCAAAGTTATACTATACTAGTGGTGTCATACTGGTGTTAAAATTTCTCAAGAAAAGTTCTCTCCACTTTGTACTTTCAAAAATTAATGACATTTGCATTGGGACTTGTAAGTGTTCAGACCTGAGACAGATAGTAGTGTATTAACCTAAAGCAGGAGAAATTACAAGAACAGAACATGCTTGAAATTTATCAAAAAAAGGACTGTGATGAAAGTTACAAGATGAGGGAAGTTACACCCCCTTCTTGTTTTCTACATCTGACAAAATGATGGATTACTTGGCTAAAGGGAAAGTAAAATTTAGCTTCTCTAGTTCAGGATCACATTCTTTAAATTGATTGGTTTATCTTGGCACTAATCCTGTTAATCAGTAGAAGACACAGCCAACCAAATTCCAGCATTTAAAACCCTCCACTGTTTTAAAAGAGACTGTTCTAAGCTAATAGAGCACAGCGTAAGACAAATGACAGGGGAAGAAGTATCCCTACTTCCCACACACAGACAGATGAATTAATGTTGATTGGACAGAGAATAAAAAAGATTCCAATGTTCAGACTTTTACAGAGTAGCATATCTCAGTGTGCCTGAAAATATTTATTCTACCTTGGTGACGCGATGAGATTTTAAACAAGAATTCTCCAAAATTATGTTGGAGATAACATTCCCCACTTGCTAGTAACTCCATTCAGCATCACATTGGAAAAGACTCTCCAAATCGAAAGTATAATTAATAGGAGTGGACTTCTCTGACATATTAAGTGAATAGTTAAGGCTTTGCTGCTTGAACCTCAAGTGAGCAATGTCAATCTTTTCCTCTTTAAAAGACCAGAATGAGGTATGATTGAATTGAAACTGCACTCACTCACTATTCAAGGAAGTAAATCTAAATGGCAAGGTAGGCTCTTGAATCCAGAACACCTAACGGACTTGCAAGAGAGTTCTCAGACACTTAAATGATACGAGACGGTTGTGTTGAAGTGAAAATACAGGTCCTCATTTTTGGTTGTTGGGAAGGTCATCTGGACAGCAATAGCCGAGTCATTAAAATGACTCCACTTTTCCTGGTAATATTTTATCACCCATCCTTGCTAGAAATAGAGAAAAAGTGGTATATTTGGGAACGTTAATGCAGGAATCTCCCAGCACTGTCAAGATGGGTAAAGAAGTAGAAAGGGTTTAGAAAAAAAAGACAAGAAAAAGAAACATGACAGAAAAAAGCCTGGTTCCACGTTTTGCCCAGGATCACACAGCACACTGGACTGACAAATCTTTTATCTTCTTGTAGTTAAGTTCAGGTCAGTAAGTACTGACTACCTCAGAACAGGTTCCGAGACTTCTCCCTCTTCCACATGCAGAGGGAGAAGGGCAGGAGGTGACTCCCCGCCAGCACACAGCATGCTCGTGGCAAAGCTCAGATGAGAGTTCCTGACTCCTAGCGCTACGTCCGTTCCTTCCCACAAAGGAAGCTCCAATTATGCACTCTGCACTGCAGAAGCACATACCTGCACTTCAGACACCTCAGATGTTACCAGCTTCCTCTTACTATTTGGAAAGAGATGATATCGCAAAACCTTGCACACCTGGAGAACAGCAGCATCTATTCTTACAGATAAGATCATTTGTGCTTTTATGAAACAAAGCATGGGAACAGAACACAAATTGACTGTGTTATAGGATGAGACGTGGAAAAAAAGCTGAACAACTGTGTCCGTTCAGAACAGGTCATTAAATAATGTTTCTCCAGTAAAAAGCAGCAGAATCTAACATTTTACTTCTTTAGGAATTTAGGAAATGAGAATAGACTTTCACCTTACCCACAAAAGCAGCCATCTGAGCTGCTGTCCTTCCCACAGAGTTGACAACATCAGTCTCTGCTCCAGCCTCTAACATCATCCAGGTGATTTCTTTGTTTCCTGAATTTGGGGGGAAGATACGGGGAATGAGAGAGAACGAACCAGAACTTGTAATTCTTTACGTTGCAGAAAAACAAGGAGTAAATTTCTTAAAGACCAGGAATAACACTGAGGGAAATGAATGTTCTTAATGTCATTATTTTAAGAATGGATTAAAAGAAAGGCACAGTGCTGCCTCCTTATTTATGGTTCCAGAGGGTCAAATCAAAGTAAAAACTAAATTCAGGCAGGGTATAGCTCTGCTGTCTGTAATGCACAGTGTGGAGCTTATGGGAGTCATATGCATATAACTACACTAGAGCTTGGTCCCTCTAGATAGCAGTATAGAAGCAAATTCTACTAATCTAGTTTGACAGTTCAACTACAACGTTTGCTATTCTAAGAAAAACAAATCCAGTACCATTATGTAGCAGGAGCATAGAGAAGGGAACAGATTGTTCCTTTCGCGCAGCAGGAACTGGGTGTTCAGACTGGGCTAAAAACCAAGTAAAATGAAGCTAAAATTTGATGGGAAGATTAGATGACTTAATTGGTGCCCTTCAGAGACTAATAAGGACACTTGTCACCACTCATGCTGGTTCTGCTTTCAAAGGTATTCTTCCTTTATCAGTTTTTGTGCATATGCTAAGTACAGAAAAGAGAATATAAAAAAAGAAGGGGGTGGTGGATGGAAACGAATGTTTCTGATTTAAAAACAAAGGCATTGTGTCAGTAGTGCTCATGTACCTTTTGCACTCACAGGTAACTGACCTTAAAGTCAACATTCAGAAGCATTCAAGCCCAGGATGACAGCTTAAAAGGTCAGCTGTGAGAAAATGGTAAAAATCCAGCATTTTCCATAAAGCTGCAGTCATTTAACAACCCCTAAGAGTTTCTTCCCATCTATCTGCTGCAGCTCTGATATTACTCAATGCCACAGAAGGATGAAATTTCCCAAATCTTTTTGGGAAAAAGCAATCCAATGATCCAGTTAAGGTTCATATACACACATATGCTTTTCTTTTTTTATACTTACGATGAAAGAAGGCAGAGTTTAAACTCTACCTGCTAAGAAATCTTACTTCCCTAGAATCTCCTTTTTGGGAAGACGTAAGTGGCCTAGTAGAAGATACTTACAATAACCTAATATTCCCAAATCTAATCTTTTCCCCAGAAGGAACAATGCTTTTTATGAAATGTTTTCTTCTCACTCAAGGAAATAATTATTCCTTTCATCGGGGAAAAAGAATAGCAAGAGGAAAGCTGCAAACCACCACTTGAGACAGAGAAGATATATACAGCTATAAGCACTCTCATGAAAAAAAAGTAAGGTGAGAGGGAAAATTGATGTGAGAAAACACGTTTTTAAAACTTACTAAGTACATTTTTAAAAGTCCACAGGATAATGCCAAAATAATGTAGGAGAAAGGCAAAATTTGAAAAACACAGGATTGATTTGACAAGCCTCAAATATTAGTAAAAGCTACTGATTTGTAGTCCTAAAAAAGGCAGTTTGGTGCAGCATCTTTTTCAGTGTAACACGGTATAATTAAACAGAACGTATCCCACTGCACAAGGAAACAGTCTCAGGAGACTGAATTTTGAGATCTGACAAACACGACAAAGTACAGATAGACTATATGCCTCAAAATACTCAACAAAGTCAATTTTTATATGAAAAAAGATCCCGAGCCTGAACAGTAGCTATCCTGTTCCACTGTCCTGATGATTCTACTGGTCTTGACATACTCACATGGCTCACGTAAGTAACCGTAACCCTGAGTAATAGAAAGGTGTCGACATTTTCCTTTAAATAATTAACTTACGGCAAATTGTACCTATCAATGTCATAAAAATCAGTGAGCCAAGTTTAGTAAGAAGTTACCTGAAAGTCCAGCAAACATCAAGGCAGTATATCCATGCTCATGTTCGTTGCAGTTAACGTCAGCCCCATGTCGCAAGAGCAGCCTGCACATGTCTATTTTCCCTTTGTACGCTGCGTGCATTAGAGGGGTCATGCCATGCTAACAAAAGAAAGAAGAAGGAAGTAGCGTACAACAAAGAATTAGTTATATCTCTTGATCTTCATACCGCTGCTAACTTTTACTCGTACATACATACTCAGTATAACTACCAAAGCCTCACATAATATTTAAGTTGGCAACAACAACAAAGTTCACAAAATCTTCATGAAAAAATACGGTTACCAACATGCAGTAGATTTTCCACTTCCATGTCACTTCTCTGATTATGCTGTGCTATGTATTTGAAAACAGACCAGTGTTGAATAAATGAAAACCATTTACTGCCGATTTGTCATTGGCCTTTTGTTTAAGACATTAGTGTTAAAGACAACTAATGCTTCTGCTAGCGGGAAAAGCTTGTTTGAGAAAATTTGTTAGGTTCCTAAGTTATTTCTTTTCTCCCCTGCATTATATGATAAGCAACAAGAAAATGAGGAATAGGCTCTTGCTGTTTTTGCCATTACAAAGATTTGCAGTTTCTGAAACCCATCTTGCTCATTTTTAGTCATGATTACTGGTAATTGTGCTATCCTCCTCTCTCCCACTTATCCACCCTTTTGGTATCGTGTCTGTGATCTTACATTAGCCAGAGCTCTGAAAGCCCTTGTAAAGATACACAGCTCTAGCTAGACTTGAACAACCACACAGTCTCAAACCTTGCCTTTTGATAAACTGCACCAGAACAAAGAGGATTAGCTTCAGCAAGGGAGGCACTGAGCTTTTACTAGAGTTGCACTGGTGTAATTATAAATGCAAACCTGGGCAAACCCTAGGGGAAATTTTCAGAACTAGGGTGAATTGTTAGTGCAGGCTCTCTCCCTCTAAAGGGGAAAGGAGAAGCGCAGTTCTGTTTGAGAAAATTGCACGACATTCCATTTTTAGAATTTGATATGCTTTTTCCAATACGCTGTTTATTTTCACTTGACATCAAGTCAGGAATCATGTTATCTGCCAAGACATAGTAATTGCCCAAGAACACTCTCCAACGCTGAATACAAGGGTGTGTTCCTTAGTTTGTCCCTGAAGGAAATAAAAATTGCATTTTCTTCCTTTTTTTGCAGGTTAAGGCCGTGTGCATGAATACACTCATGTACACCATTACTGCAGCTCTGTAAACGCATAGTAATGTGATACTCTGAAATAATGTAATGGTCAGTTTGAGCCTTAATATATTTCTTGTTTCAATTTCTGATAGAATAAAACACAATTGAGTTAAATTTATCAGTATAATTTTCAAAAAATTCCTAAAAGTGAGGGAAACTGGGAAAATTAAAGTTATAATAACAATTTTTAAGTTATTATATTTTCATTATTCCCCATCCTAACTGAAAACAATAAAAAATGATTACTTGATGCACTATATTTTAGTAACCTGAAATATTTTGGTAAACTGCAATATAAACTGCCATTAAAGAAACAAAAGACCTGAAGAGATCACTTCACAAACATGAAACAAATTTGTGATTGTTTTTGCTAGGTTTCATTTGTGGTCCCTTAAAGGTAAGTAAAGGCTTTCTATCCTAATATATAAAATGTTATATTATGCTATACTATGTTATATTATGGTATATTGACAGCAATTTTTATGGGCCAATCCCAGTCTGGAGTCATAGTATAGATGCGCCTCCGTCAGCAGTGCAGAAAAGTACTGCTGTAAGGGGCTATGAATGAACACCATAAGGTTTTTGACGGGAGAAGGAACTTTAAGAAAACAATGACTTTAAGTTTGGTTATATCTTGAATGCCAGTTGTTTCAATTAAAAAATCTGTCTGAAGATTCTAGGACAAAGGAAAGGGTGGTTTGGTTTTTTTTTGTCATCCCCCTCTCCTGGGAAACTTTTTTTAAAAGCCTTTGATTAAATTTTGAAAGTGTCAGGCCGTGGGGTGGATCAAAAAAAACATATCAAGCAGAAAACATGTGGACAGTTGTTAGAAAATTGGGTTTAAAGTCACACTAATATCAGCCTTTCACATTCACAGCAAACAAAAAAGGGACAGGCTAGACACCAGCTTCGCTGGAAAAGCTTGGTACCCTGTATTATGTTCCTATGCAGAAACTGAAACGACTGCAAATACTCTTCTCAGGCTGAATATCAAAGACAGCTCCAGCAACAGTCTGTTTTCTGACAGATGACATTTGGATTGTCAATACAACAGACTTAAAAGACTAAACTAGCAGACAGTTTATTAAGCATACAGATGAAACAAATTATTTATTGTTCCAGTATGGAACATAGGATGAAGAATTCATTTTCTAGCAGCTACTATGTAACGTTCTTCGGACCAAAAATCCAGTCTTTTAACCTCGTTCCCTAGGACAAAAATGAATCTTTTCCAGTTCTGTTTACTTTGCAGGGATGTTACATGGTTTACAGGGAGCAAAATTAACATCTCCTGCCTTCTGCAGGGCTGTAAGTATTCCCTGTATGTCTGACTGTACATGGGAAATAGAGTTGCAGTGCCTCTAGAAATTGCTTGGCACCTCCCTTGACTAGGTTCTTCAGCTCATCGGCAAACAAGGTCTCCCTGGCACAACGGGTCTATGCCTCACGGCACAGCCAGCCCAGCCATTCATTACACACCACCCTTCCCAGTTCCCGATGTTGAAAATACACCAGAAGCGGACTGAGGGATGGGATTCCAAAAGCTAAGCTGACCTAATGCTGCCATGGTGGAGGAGCCAACTGAAGAAGAAAAAAATACTACTGCAGGGTCAGTGGGCTGAATCAGCTAACAAGGGAAGAAAAGGATGCGTGGGGAGGCAGGAGGGGCAGACGAGTACCAGAGTGAGGGAGGGGTTGGACTCCACCGCCAGAAGCGGGGGAAGAAGAAAGCAGGTCAGTCTCTCTCTCTTCAGCACCTGGGAGTGCTGTGCTTCCACAGGATGAATAAAAACAAATTTATAAATAAACTGGAAAAGCAACCTTCTGCCTTCTAGGAACTACGGAGGAAGTTTTCAACAACACTGTTTCTCAACCTTCGTTGCCCAGGGGAATTGGGGAGTGGGGGGTGGCCAGGGAGCAAGAGTTGGGACAAACAAAAAAAATACACAGACCATCTTGCATCCCAGTGACCTGTGCACATTTGGCAGAAAAACTGGCTATGTTGCAAGCATTTAAACACTCACGCTGACTGTGTAAGAACATAGACATGATACATGTAGATTTTTATAAGCCATTGTTTTGTGGATAACACGCTTGATGATTTGCTACTGAAGTAGCCACATAGACTCGTGTTACTCAAGAGAAAAGAGGAATCCAAGTGGTCCTAACATTCCCAGTGCTTTACACTTCTCATGCTCACTTCACCCTTCTACTCAACTGTGGAAACAGGGCCAAGATGGCGCACACGGGCTGGATGACACTGGAGCAGCTTCCTCAGCAGGTATTGGGGCACACTATGACACTGCATGTGTGAATACTAGCTACCTAACTAGAGTTTAAGTCAGAGGTGATTTGGGTAACCAGAAAAGAAAAGAAAAAACAAAACCAAAAGACTGTAAAAACCCTAGCTGAAAAACTGTCGTAGACACTTGTGTGCTGACACTGTTAAAGCATCCACCTCTCCCTTTCCCAGCTCATTTTGCAATGAGGAACCCAGCCCCACATTAACACGGAAAAAGTGCCTTATTTTATTCTTTAGATTCAGGCAACTGTACCAGTTGTATTCATTCAGAAAATTACAAACTAAACACATAGACTGGAGGTTTGGCTTTTATTTGAGACAATATTTGGGAAGTTACTAAAAAGGAAAAATAGGATGCAACAAGAGCAGGTGTCACAAGGAACACAGAAATACGAGTTGAGGAATGTCTTCAAAATCAACTCTCCTAAATAAAAAGGAGGAGCACTACTGAAATCAGACGAACTCATTAAGACTAGCTCAGGTAGGTATTTGGAATTGGACTGCAAAAATGTCTCTGACTTTTAACAGAAATGGTACTGAATGCTGCTAGTCTAGAAACACATGGCTTGAATATTCACTGGATGAAAGTCTTCAGAAATTTCACCCTTAAAGCTTTTGAGTAAGATTGCCCTTACCTATCTTGAACTTACTGTAAGCTGGATTTGGAAGGTAGTCAACAGATACATGCACGAGTAATTTTAGCTATAGCCAAGTATGAACTAATTAGAATATGAACTACTGTTCAGTGAGTTTAGATGTCGATCATAGCTATAGTTCTCCTCCTTTATAGTCATCCTGCTGAGCTGCTGGTTTCACATATGTAACACATTAGATTTCTCTGATGATCTTTCTGTTCATCTGCAGCGATGAAAAGTTGAAGTCTGCATCAGTCAGCGACCTCAACTGAAACCAGATAATTCTTCATAGCTGTTGAATTTTCTTTGGTTTGTGTATTTTGAAATACTATGTAAAAAACATCAAAAGACAGAACTCTTTCTCCTCAATAAAGGCCAAGGATCTGCGCATTTTCTGCTAGCATAGGAAGTTCATACTGGAATAGCAAGACAGATTAACCGAAGAACCCTCCACTGAACATAATCAGTACAAGTAAAGCTACACATCTCATACACTAATAAGCAGGCTGCTGCTGTAATTCCCAGAAAGTATTCAGTTCTGTAATTAGCATATGGAAGAGGACTGTTTCTAAAAGATGTATTTTATTACAGAAGTAAACAGCTGAATTACCAAACTAGAGGAAAAAAGTAATGCTGCTAATGCCAAACGATAGTTATGATAGTTCTCTATATATGAAGATTATGAACGACCTTAAAATTATTTTAAATACAGAAAAACTGTGAAGCCTTTTCAGGTCAAGCCTCTCTGCTCGATCTGCAGAAAATATGGGATTGTAGTACTACAGTGCTCCTTTGCAGCCTTAACTACCAACATGACTGGAGGAAAATTCCACGGCTAGAAATCCCATGCACTTCCTCTAGACTGCCTTTCCGTAATACTCTGAAAGATCTTAGCCACACCCTGCAAATGGGTGGAGTTGAAGTCAGCAAACTGCCAACGTGAAGTCACAACACTAGTTACAAGCTCTGTACTCCCAGGGAAAAGAAAATTCCTGAACATTTTCTTCTATACTACT
Source organism: Pygoscelis adeliae (assembly GCF_000699105.1). Lineage (NCBI taxonomy): Eukaryota > Metazoa > Chordata > Aves > Sphenisciformes > Spheniscidae > Pygoscelis > Pygoscelis adeliae. The sequence goes on along the minus strand of NW_008824988.1, from coordinate 2,030,796 downwards.
TTTCCAAATTAGCAACCACTCCAACTAAAATAGGACAAAAAAATAACTAAGCAGTGTGCATTTAAATGAAATGTATTTGTGCTTATTTTGCATCCATTTCCATTGCCCATCTATTTGTCCTAATATTTTGGGACACCTGAGCTTAAATGCCCCAGAAGTTTTAAATTTGCCAGAGTCAAACTGTTAAAGACAAGTTTTATGGAAGAGTTATGTATTTCTTTGTTTCCATAAAGACAGCGATTAAGCTTAAATACCTTTCCTTTCTTTGACTACCTAAATACACAAAGAAACAACAACAAAAAATCCTGATTCAGTCAGAAAAGATGCTGGGAAAAACCAGGACCGTATCTGCTGGATACCTACAAACTTCTGGAAGACGGGCATCTGTGGAACTAATTTGAATAAATACTCTGCTTTCAAGTGACCTACTGCTCCCAGTAGAGCACTGCAGATAGGAGGAGGTGAAAGGTGAGTCAGTCTTGGCACATGGGCAGGAAAACCAAATAGACTTCAGAAGAGCGATTTTTTTATTTTTTAAATACATGTAACAACAGCAGACGCAATGCTGAAACACCGTGTCCAGCTCATGCCTACGCTTTTGAAGGAAGAAGCTGGAACAACTGGAAAGGATTTGGAAAAGAGCCATGATTATAGCTCAGTTACTGAAGAAACATAACTTTAGGCACGATACTTAAAAAGTGAATGCATTTGGAGGATATTAAAATGTGACTTGGTCCTTGTCTAAAGGTACATAGAGGAAAGATTGCTGATTGGCAGCAGTTTTTAATCTAGAAAAAAGCAGATCTAAGCAGTTAGAATATATGGTCAAACCAAAAATTAAAGGGACATCTTATGTGTTTATTTTTTAAAATCAGGAAGTGCAATATGTTCTGGATGCTGTGGATTCTCCAGCCTGCGGAAATTATTAAATTGTGACTGCATGTTTGCTGTACCACAAATAGAAGAGAGAATTACATTAAACCTGTGCTCATTCTGTGGATTCTCTCATGTAAAAAGGACTTTAAGGAAGGAAATGAGTTCTTAGTTCCCAACTGAATTGTGCTCCCATTTCAATATCTAAGCATTCAATTTTCAGGGCTGTTTCCTTTTAACATTAATAAAATAAGTTAAGTAGTAATATAAATAATAATGTGAATTTCAGCATAAACAGCTAAGGCAGCAGCAGAAGAAAATAAGCAGCCTCCAGTTGTGTCAACGCTGAATAACAGACGAAGCTAACCTTTAACTTGGGTTTCACACACTCTATTTATGTATAGATATTAGAATAACACATTAGAGAGAAAATGGTTTATAATAGAAAAACTCTAAAAGTTGACATGAGATGACTGATGGCTTAAGAATCCTAAACAAATCTGAACCCTTTCCTGTTCAATATGCATCATTACACACTCTTGGGGATAAAAAGGAGACTGCAAGAAGTCCATTGCATGAACTTTTTAAGCCTTATGTGCCTTGGGTGTATTTAGTCAGATGTGAGCATTAGGTAAGTATTGTTAATACTGTTCTTCTTTAACAATAGCCTGAGGCATAACTGAGTTATGTTTTTTATTAATAAACCATATCCTCTCAACAGTAATCCTGCATGTTGCACTAATACTGCATCAAGGGTGCAGTCGTTCAGCACTAGTTCAGCAACTACACTAAAAGAAAAGCTTTTAAAGTCCATACAATAAAGCACACTTGCAAACATACTTACATTGAACCTTGTGTTCCTAAAGTTTACTGTAAAGCTTAGTTTGAGTAGTTTGTCAGAAGCGTGTTGAAATTCATACATTAGAAGTTAAGGTTTAAATATTTAACTGTATTTAAGAACAATCAGAAAATGGATCTGCTGGCAGCACAAAAAAGGCTAACAACATTCCAGGAAGATAACCAGTAGATGAAGTGATAATTTTCCTCCATTCAGCATTCATGAGACCACATCTACAATACCCTGTCCAATTTTGGGCCTTCCAGTAGAACAAAGACATGGATAAACTGCAGCGAGTTCAGTGGAGTACCACCAAGACATGGTGGGAACTTGAGCACTTGTGCAGTGAAGAGAGGCTGCAGGAACTGGGCTTGTTCAGCCTGGAGAAGAGACGGCTTTGGTGGGACCCAACAGCAGCCTGCCAGTGCCTACAAGAAGATCATTGAGAAGACAGAGCCAAACTCTTCAGCTATGGTGGGAGGAGGGCAAGAGACAATGAGCAAAGTTGAAATAGAGGTTCAGACATAAGGGAAAAAACATTTTCACCACAAGCACAGTAAGGCAGTGGAATAAGTTGCCCAGAAATGTTGTGCAGTCTCCATCCTTGGAGGTTTACAAGGCCAGACAGGATAAAGCTCAGAGCAACCTCATCTGACCTCGGAGTTGAAGCTGCTTTGAGTGGGAGGCTGAACTAGAGACCTTCTGAGGTCCCTTCTAGCCTGAATTTCCCAGTGATCCTACAAAATGATAAAGCTGGGAAAAAACACAAATTGACATTTAAATTGATAAATTACACATTGATCTAACATGCAAACTGGCCAATTACAGTTTTGCTTCCATGTTACTCTTCATATTAATGTTGCACACTTTAGAAAAACATTGTAAAAAGAAAAAGAAGAGGAAACATATAAATATCACACAAGGTTCCTTTCTCCACAAACTTCCTCCCGTTTCAGGTAGCACTTAAGGATTTTACCTTCTACATGTCTATCACATCTGTCTCTGCAAAAGACAGTGTGTTTTCCACTTCTGACCTAGCCACTCACTGAGTACGTTTACTGTTCTGCAAGGATAAGGCTTTGGGCGATGAGATGCAAGCGTGAGATGGGGACAGGTATTATTTATCCACACGGTCTGCTGCTATCTAAGCAGAGGGACTACAGTTTGGTGGAGGTGACAAGAACTCAGGGAGCACCCCCACGTGTCTTGCTGCAGTGTTCATCTTACCTTACAGACACCAAAGTTCATGCAGGAACTTGAGAGAAGATACAAACAGTGCAGTACTTTAAGTAACATTAATCTTTAAACTTTCTTAAAAAAAAAGGAAGAGCGCTTCAAAGGTTCATCATTCAGCTGCAGGCTAGAAATATCTTCAGAATAACTCTGATTTCCAGGAGTCTGTATAGCAGTGTTACTTAACAACAAGAAGGCCTTCAGACCTAGTATTTTCCTTGCTAAACCCAGCATAATGCTTGTACAGTTTCGCTGTACCTCATCCAAGCAATTGACACGGACATTCTTGCTGCCCAGTAGCCTTCCAGCCTCCTCGGTGTTTCCTTTAATTAAAAAAAAAAGACACAAAGAGAGAGAAGGGGAGGGGGTGAGAAAGGGAATAAATTGAGAATCGAGAGGAAAAAGATCAGTTCCGTTCCTGATTAGAATCAAAATCTTTGTAGATTAACCAGCTGGGATGTAGATTAACCACCAATAAATCAATTGCACTTAGTGAAGAAGCTTAGGAATGAACAGTGTTCTGTTCTAGCAGCTAAAAGCCAAGAAGTCACAACATCAAAGAGTAGTCTGCGAGCATGCACTAGAAGTAAAAATGTATTTTTTGTGCAGTAACTGATCTACACACACACAAGAACAGGATGCTAATATGTCTCTTCATAAACTGCATCAGAACAATTCTGAATGAGTAAAATGATACTGAGCATTTTAACACATTCCGCACTTTGACCTCTTTTGGAGCATCTTATGTCTAAAAGAGCTAAATTCTCACAAAAGGGAATTATCCCATTTCAAAGACTTTTATGGTCTGAATGAAACATGCTTTATAATTTACTCACATTTCCTTTTCTGTTTAAATTTGAAACTTGCAACATTCCACCTCCCAGGTCCACAAAAGTGGAAGGAATTTGCTTTTGGTAATGGAAAACAGAGGTGGAAAGGGCAAGGATGGAGGTAGCTCGATCACTGACATTTCTAAAAATTGTCAAATGCATAAGTAGACTGAGGTCTGAAAAAAAAAAAAAAACAAAACTGTGCAAGGAAAAATAGGCCATAACTTTGTATTTTTCAATTTGCTACAAGAATCCTTTCAGTTAAGCCACAGATCTAAGAACCTGATTTAAAGCCCTTCGAAGGCCTATTCAGTAATGTCAATGCAACTTCAACAGACATTCAAACAAATAGAAATAAAAGAACATTCAAAGAGTCTAAGTTTGGGGAATTAAATTTATTGCAAATTAACAGAAACTTCTGATCACCGATTCAATCATAAGCAAAGCTCTTTCAGCAGTGACGTGCTTAATAAAAATAAGCATTACATCCCTGATTTTAATGACAGGCTTCATGTTTATCTTCACTATATCACAAGGAGGTGCTCTTCCAGCAAATTTTCAGCAAAGCAGCTCTTGCAACTTCAGTTTTGGCTCATTACAAATACTAGAAATAATTTCTTTTCATAAAGCTTTTGGTGTGGTTTAACTATACTAAACAAGTTTCTTTACCTGCTTTTTTTTCTTTAATTATTTTAGGGAAAAAAGCCAGTCACCTGAGTCACGTCACACACTTGACAAAGACCCAGTAAAATACACTGAATGACAGTCAGGGCACTGTCAACTAGCCTGCTGCCCCCAAAAATATATATATATATATATATATTTAAACATGTGAGAAGCTTTTTAGGACCTGGAGTAGTTTTCAGAAGAACATCCCAGCAAAAGAACAAGCATCAGAAACAGCAAGTCTTCAAGGGGTGATCTTCAAAATAAATTTTGATGCAAGTACAGCAAAGCAAAGTTGCATTTACAAGTTCAGGTTCTGTACAACAAAACATTGAAGGATTTCCAGACAAGATATTAAACTGATGGAAGTCAGACTTCTAGAATTGGCTAGAGCTTAAAGTTGGAGCCGGGCTGTTCATAGTGGTGCGTGGTAGGAGGCCGAGAGACAAAAGGCAGAAGTTAAAAGTAAAAGAAGCTTCAGACTGGATATAAGGAAAAACATTTTCACTATGAGCCCTGTAAGGCAGGAGAACAGGCTGCCCAGAGACACTGTGCAGTCTCCATCCTTGGAGGTTTTCAAGGCCTGATATGACAAAGCCCTGAGCAATCTTGTTTGATCTCACAGCTGACCTGTTTTGAGCAGGAGGTTGGCCTAGAGACCTCCTGAAGACCCTTCCATCCTGAATCATCCCATGACCCTAATCATAAGTATCAGGTAAGTTAGACAGAAGTGTCTGCAAGACGAAGGCCTGAAACTCTGATTAAGTGTCAATCTGAGTCAATCATACTGATTCTGATCCACAATAAATGCATTGCTGACTGTCCTATGCTTGTGTCTCTGACACAGAGGAACATTTTAATGTAATTGAGAGTGAAGCCCCAAAACTATAAATAAAATTTCTTATGGGTTCAAATTGCCCCAAAACTACATATAGAAATGCACGGAGCACATAAGGTGTTTTTAGTTTACCTCCAAGTAACAAATCATAGAATCATAGAATGGTTTGGTTGGGAAGGGACCTCTAAAGGTCATCTATTCCAACCCCCCTGCCGTGGGCAGGGACATCGTCAACTAGATCAGGTTGCTCAGAGCCCCGTCCAACCTGACCTTGAATGTTTCTAGGGATGGGG
>NW_008824988.1:2023661-2024790 GCF_000699105.1 Pygoscelis adeliae | reverse complement strand
GAGTAGAGGGGCAGAATCACCTCCCTCGACCTGCTGGTCACAATTCTTCTTACGCAGCCCAGGATACAGTTGGCTTTCCGGGCTGTGAGTGCACATTGTCAGCTCATGTCCAGCTTTTCATCCCTCAGTACCCCCAAGTCCTTCTCGGCAGGGCTGCTCTCAATCCCTTCGTCCCCCAGCCTGTATTGATATTGGGCATTGCCCCGACCCAGGTGCAGGACCTTGCACTTGGCCTTGTTAAACCTCATGAGGCTCACCCAGGCCCACTTCTTGAGCTTGTCCAGGTCCCTCTGGATGGCATCCCATCCCTCTGGCATGTCGACCGCACCACTCAGCTTGGTGTCATCTGCAAACTTGCTGAAGGTGCACTCAATCCCACTGTCTATGTCACTGATGAAGATATTAAACAGTACCAGTCCCAATACGGACCCCTGCAGGCCGCCACTCGTCACCAATCTCCAGCTGGACATTGAGCTGTTGACCACTACCCTCTGGATGCTCACAATTTTCAAAATACCATTTGAAGTATAACTGTTTGGACAGGGCTGTGAAGTTCATGTTGCTGGACCATGAAACCTAACTGTTACAGCAAGCGTGATGGAAAGCCCCCCAGCAATAAGCTGGTGAAACTGCAACGCTTACATGAAATGCAAAATAAAAGTCTAAGGGATAAGAGGTGCACAATACCCTGGACAAGCTCAAGTTCTGTTAACTTAAGAACATCCTGCCTGCAGGGACATCCTGGTCTGGCAACAGCACATAGGGAAACCCGTAACAGGCTAAAGAACTGGATTATGCCCAAGAAAACTTTTTTTTTGCAGAGCACATTGATGCAAGTCACTTGATGTCAATGTACACTACTAATATGAACACACATAAAAAAGATGTAAGCTTTCCTTGGCAGACTTAGACCTTTGCATTCCCTGGATGGCACAGGCCTGCCCCTCATACGGCAAGTGTGAGAGAGAAGTCCGCTCTGACTTCCAGGGGAACTGCCATTTTCCCCGTTTGGGAGAAGGGAGACGGGGCCCAAAGGCTGGGGCTGGAAGGCAGGCAGGCAGGCCTGTATCACGGGCCCCCGAGAACGGCGACCCGAGGAGCCCTGCAGCGCCCGCGGCCGAGGGGAGCC
>NW_008824988.1:2009044-2022159 GCF_000699105.1 Pygoscelis adeliae | reverse complement strand
CCGCGGGGGCTGCTTTCTTGCCTTTTTATGGCATCGGTTTGTGGGGTGTTTTTTTCTAGGCAGGAAAAGGTGTTTTTTCGGCTAAAGCGGCCGAATGCAGCACTGGTGGTGTCACGGCATCGGCTATCCGAAAGGAAGCAGACTTTGATGAATTGGGAAGGGAAATAACGCGTTTGGGGTGTTCAGAGCGGTGCCTTTTGTTAGCGCCTTTCTAAAATTAAACCGCCGTTGGAAAAATGATCTTTGTTACGGATCCAACTTTCCACTCCTCCAGCTGAAGCCTAGTAGGCACAGGGGTGGTCCTGCAGATCCCCAGAGAGGGAGAGAGACTGGGGTTTAACATCCTTGATTTCTGCGTGTGTTTGTACGAGAGAGAAAAGCAGAACCCTAGTATTCGGTGGTACTTTTTACCCTCCTTTGTCCTACTCTTCAATGTGTAATTTTTATATCCTTTCTTTTAAGGAACCTATTTTTCCCTGTAACTAATATTTGAAAGCGTAGCCTTGTCAGCAAGCTATTTTTTTTCTTTCCTTAGTACTTGCAGGTTGTCTCATGGCTACTTATTTATTGGAATCTCTCTCTCTCTTAAATACTAACCTTGTTCTCTGTTTTCACATTTATTGATTACTTGACTGACTTCCAGAAATGGTGAAGTCCTGTTGTTTGCTTCCTGGTTCATAGAAGAGCATGCTCTCTGAATCTAGTGTATCTTCAAAACTACTTAGGTACAAAACCAAAATGTGATGCAATTTTATTTTAACAAAACAGTAAAATTCTGTATATTTTCTTGATTTTAAAAATCACGGAAGTACAGGGATGTACCACCATCTACTTTTACTTGAATCAACAAGTGTAAATAAGAGAGATTGCTTTGGACCTCGGATTATAACAGATTCCCTTGACTTTTTTTGTGTGAAACCAAAAATGCTTAGAAGGAAATGTCCTCAAGACAAAAGTGCTTTTTATATTCTGGTCCAGAAAGATGTCCCCGTGTAGTGGTAACAGAAGTCTGTCACTGGCTCAATCGTGAAGGCTGAAATTAGGGTTTAAGTGCTCTTTTGTTGGTTCACTGCAGGGTGTGAATTTTACCCACTGTGAACAAATTTTGTGATAGTGTAGTACACTGATAATCTCTGTGGCACTATTAAATAGCAAGAGCCTACAAGCTTCCTTTCATATGCCAGAAAAAAAACCTGTCAGGCGTTCAACGTACAGAAGTATGCATATTGCATTCCTTTTTTTTAATGTGAGAATGTCAGTACTGTCGCTGCACCCTAGTTCACAAAGTAAATAGGCAAACAGAATTTTTCCTTGGCAGCCTCACTGGAGCTCGTTTGGTGACTTAAGGCTGCAGGAGTGCTCCATCTGTAAGGGTAACAAAATACTTTAACACTAGTTGAAAATGTTTCTTGCTCTTACCTACGGAAGGCTTCTGTATGACCTTCAGTCTGGTAGTTTGCAGACATTTTGTGATCCTCGGTTTATGATTGCGACATCATGATGAGGTAATGAAGTGGCGTTGCCTCCATTTTATCTATAGAATTTGAAGCATGGAGGCAGCAAGTGATTTTTCCAAGGTGGTGTAGGGAGTCTGTGTCAGGGCATGGAACTGGGATCTGAAAATGTAGGTTCCTGTACTTTTGTGTCTTGCCCCTTAATGCCTTTTCTTTTATCTCCTGTGTCTGGTTGTTACACATATTTAAGTTGTTGGTATTACTGGGTGGTAATTAATAATTTAAGTTGTGGGTATTACAGAGAGAAAAGGACATGTTAACCTCACTGCGACTCAATATTGTTTAGATTTCAAATGATAAGTATATATATAAAACATTCCTTACTTCCTCATCAGGATATACATCTGATACTTTTGATTTGTGAAGCAGGTACAAGTGGTGACTTTTCTTCCCCTCCAGTTTGCTGGTTCTAGCGTGTGCAGTTCCGCTCCTGGGAATTTATGATGGCTATTGTAATCCATGTGTAGGTGATCCTAAACACCTGATGTTTTCTGCAGCTGTCAAGAGCAAGATCCATGCAAGAAAATAACAAGGATTTCTTTCATTGAGTATTAGTAATACAATATACAATACAATAAATGCCTTTTCTTGGGTCAGGCTAGGGGAGAAGGGACTGCCTTACGCCTTGGAGAGTGCACCATGAAACTCTCATCTCTGGACGTGGAAGAGAGGGAAAGGAGGTCGTGAACTGGTTTCACTGGTTTCAAGCTGTTTTCTGTCAAATGACTAACCTTCGCTTGTATCTTGGAGGCTTGCTTGAATTATGGCCATGTACTCTGCTGCTCTGCTAGTGGTAGCATGGGTCAAAGATCCTATAGCCTCTTTCTATGCCAGGGCTTAGCATGATCAGAAACTTGGTCTGACCCACTACAATTTATCTAGGGAAAAATAAAAGAACAGGTCAAACAAGTACTGATATTCCTGTGACTTATTCTCCTAGCTCCCATCCCACTGGTTCACAGCTAAGGACTTCCCTTTGTATTGGATCACCTGCGGTGGGTTTTTTGAATTTAGGTAATTCAAAAAACTGCATTTGCATCTGCAGCATCCTGTGATTATAACTTCCACAGCTGCTTGAAAAAGGACCTCTTTTTATTTGTTTTTGAACCTGCTACTTCACCCTTTCATTTGATTCCCCACCCCCAACCCCAAGTTCCTGTTTTGGGAGATGAAGACTTGTTCCCTGTTCACCCTTGACATGCAGGCTTGACGGACCTGTATTGTCCCCTGCCACTGTCTTTTTGCCAAGCTGAAGTCTTAAGTCTATATAATCGTTCCTATGTAAAAGCCATTTCATATGGTTCTCAAGTGCATTTTTGTAAAATGGTTCTGTCTTCTGCATGGCCTGGGCTATGGGAAATCTCCTTCACGTGGAGCTGAGCCTTTCAGACAGAACTTTGCTGGGTTTTGGTCCTGCTCTCTTCAATCCTGATAGTTATATCCTGGCCAAAGTGAGGAGTATCTAATAGGATTATTCATTTAGATCAATTTAAGGTCATGCAGGTTCAAGGGTTTTTTATTGCTGGAAACATCCTCTGTTTTTTTCCTTTCAGATCTCACAGATACTAATCTGCGGATAGGTTACTTTTTTCCCCCCAGTTGATTGGCATTGTATAACTCTTTGACTTCCTTAAGTGTTTTTATTTCATTGTAAGCGGGGTTTTTTTTAGTTTTCATCTGGTTTTGGATCTCAGGACAGCCACTGGATCTATGATGTGATCTGTCAACATTGCTAAGTCTCATTTTGTACTAGAAGGTAGATTATAAAAAGTCGGCAAAAGAATAACTGAAAGCAGCCAGGGACTGGGGAGCACGATACGTGTTTGAACACAATAGGTATATCTTTGAATGACAAGGTATTCCTATAGCTGGGGGTCCTCATCTGAGACATGGATAGAGATCTCCATCTGCTACCAATTCCCTGTGGGACCTTGCACAAAGTTAGACTTTCTCTACACTTTGAAATTTAGGAGCAAATCCCAACACTTGACTCTAAGCTGTATCCAAAGTCTGGCAAAGCGAGACCTGTGCTCGCTTCATCTTCTCTTGAACCCTGACTTGAAGGATTCTCAAGCGTATGGGACAGAAGGACACAAAAGCATCCTCCAAAAGATTGTCTGGTAGAGACTACTGGGTAAGCAGGGTTGAGGTGAGCAGTGCTGGCCAGCAGGAAATACAGGACAGAGAAGTGCGAAAGTATCAGTTTGGGACTTGGAAGTTCATACAACAGTATAGTCCTCCTGACAGGGTTTATTAGTCTGGTTTGGCACGAACGTTGGTGGTTTGCTCCTAGACCTGATCCGACTGAGCAGAGCCAGCTTTGGTGTTTTTGCACCCAGAACATAGCCAGCATAGCAACCATCTCTATAGAGGTTTCTTTAGAGAAAACTGCTCACAAGTTTATTTGTATAGGCTGCAAATTACATTTTTGAGTATGTGCTTTTATTTTTGTATAATCTTTAACTGCTAATCATGCAAGGGCAACCCACATAATCTTCCCACAGATAGTGAGTGTTTAACGGTGCAAAGCAGGAATTTTGAGGTGCTCAGGTATTGTGATGAGGGCAATGTGAGTGCCTTAGATAAATGTGCATTTGTTCTACCTGGTTAAAAGCTTCTTTAAAAAAAAGAAAAATCAGCATTACTTTCATAACAAAACCAGGTATGTGTAACCCTTGTTCCATTTATATACTCAACATTGGATCTGTAATTTAGAAAAAAACCAAATTGCTCCTTTGCAGGTTGATTTCATATTCTCTCAATTATTTGTTCTAGATGGTCCTGATATGAACAACTTGCTCAGACAATAGATCTTTTTTGTTTTTCATATGAGACTTTAAGTCATTATGATTCTTTTTGATTAAGAAAAATCCAAGCTTTAAACAAATTGTTTCATGCATATGAATTCCATGTAGGTAGGTACTTTAATGTTTTTGTAAGTGTAATAGAAAAAGCAGCTTTTTGCTGATAAAGGACTGTGTTTAGTGACTGCAGAGCAATATGTATCAGAGGCCCAGCTGAGCACCTTTGCAAGACTAAGTTCTTTCCCACTTAAGCTTTGCAAGTGGTGGCAATAACCCAATCATGCATTAGCATGGCTTCTGCAAGAGTTGATTGCAGTGGCTTTTCAGACAGGTGTTGATAAAATAAATTCAAAACTTCAGAGATGTAAAGTAATTAAAATTACATAAAGCTATAAAGGAAATACATCTCCATGTAGAAGGACATTGAAAAACTGTACAGCACATATAGACCCCAGTCCACCTTTTGGGAATTGTGAGTGCGATACTGGGAAAAATAAAGTCCCTGGGAGCGTTATGTGTCAGCAGCAGTTAGTCAGTGACAATCAAACCTTTTATCTGGTGAAGAATGGTGGAGGCAGTTGGATTAAACATATCTAATTGGATCTAATCCCTGAGTAATTTTTTAATGTAAGATAAGTTTATTTAAACTCTGCTTACGTAATACAGTCATCTACAGATTTATGTACCTGTTTGCAGGCTTAAGGTGATTGTTTGGGACAGAGGAATAAGATTATGCGTTGAATGGATATGTGCTATTAAGTTCAGGTTGCTTTAAGGGACGTAGTTTTTTACTCTTCAGCTTATTTTCTGTTCTCATTCCTCCTGTTCAAATTCAAGAATTCTTATGTCTGTGTTGCACATAAGGCAGTAGGCTGTCACCTATATCTGTCTCACTGCCTGAGCCTACAGGTAAAGTAATTCCATTCTGATATGTTGCGTGCAATAAATTTCACCTGTGAACTGCCATGGTTGCCCATTAAACTGTGGGTTTGATTTCTTTTTCCATGTGATCTGTTGCTGATTAAATATGAGTACTCCCCTCAACTGCAGCAGTACTTACTTGTTAATTTAAAATAGTAATTATCTGTTCAAAGATAACTAGAATACTCAGGGATCACTCAAGGATAATGCTGGTGTGTGAGAGGAAAATTGACAAATGGAAAAAATCTATTGCTTCTCCCTAGAGAGAGAAGTCTGTGGAGTGCAATAATATTCTGCCATGCCTGAAAACCCTTTTCAACTTGCTGTACCATACTTCTTAAATCTAGCTGTAGATCTTGTAAGAGACTGCAAAAGTCAAAATAAAAGCTATTCCAAAATAAAAAGCAAAATAAAGAGAGAGTCCAGTGACCAAAGGGAGGGTACTGTGGTGTGGTGGCCATATTTATGGCAGTGTAGTGCTCCTCAAGGTTCTTACGTGCTGTAAAGCTGAGAGCAGAATGAAACACTTGAGCTTCAGGGTTTATCAGCTTTCATCTTCCGTGAAGTGTGGTTGTATAGGGCAAGCACAATAAAGGGAAATCATATGTTTGTAACACATTGCTGGTAAACCTTCCGACTTGGGTCATGGTTTTACGAAGGGATTGGATAGGTGCAAGTGGCAGCTCACGTAGGTCAGATTGCAAGACTAGGACATGCTTGATGCATACCTCCTAGGCAAAGGGAAAGTAGTTAAGAGGTAAGCTGGTCATGAGTCACTGCGGAACTGAAAGCTGGGTAATGGCTGATACACATGGTAAGAGCTTATTTTCCTGTTGTTCAGTCTTGTTCCCACTCCATCTTTAGATATGCTTTTATCACTAATATGTTTTAATATAGTAAAAAAACTTCCTCACATGTGTCCTGTAAAACAAATAATCTTTTGTCGAGTTATATATTTTGGTTTTTAAATTCCCAGAAGTCAGGAAAATATTTCCAGGAAGTAGTAATTCCTACCATAATAGGGACTTTGTCTAAAAAAGCTGTTTGTTGCTATGCATCTAAGAGCTTTCGAAATTAGAAATGTGGTTTTGCAGTAGTATTTGCATAGAGTTTTCTTTAGGAATTTTAAAATTCATTGAGAACTTCATAAATAGGCATGTTTTGGAGTCCTGTATAAGGATTTGCTCTGCAAAATCCGAGTTATTCTTAGGTCAGATGGAGAAGTTTTGTATAGAGATTGTTTGCAGTTATTGCAGACTCATAGTAGCGGACAAAGATTATTGCTTTTAGTCAGCCTGTAAGAAGGATGGATTACCTCTGGTGAGAATTAGAATTGAGGACAGACAGGTCAGGCAAGGAAAATGCTAGATGCAGTCTGGGACAGAGAGGTCGGTCAGGGACACAGGAAGGAAGCACCTCCTGTGATGTCTTGAATCCCAGTGAGTTATACCCTTCTACAACTTCTTCAGCTACTGCAAGCAGAACGATTAAATATGGCTTTGGGGTTGTACTTCATTGTAATAACCGCTATTTCATGTGTTTTCCTTAAATGTGGTTTTTTTCATGCAGAAAAAAAGTCTAAGCAGTTCAACAGTTTGTAATTTGCAAGCTTAAGTGATCCTTTCGTTTTAGGATCCCCTACTTCTCTAGAAATGTTTTTTAAGAGGAAATATTCATTCAGTGCATTCAAGTTATATGTTAGTCATTTTTCTTCTGATAAGTCACAGGAGGTGAAATCTTAGGAATGTGTTACTGAGCATTAGCAGATACAGGGCTAGTCATTTATTTTCACTACCATTTCATGCCTCAAGCGATAAGAAATTGGAAAAATGAAGTATGTTATTTGTTTTAAATACTCAACAAGAAGTCAACCCTTTAAAAAGAACAGGGGATGGTGAGTTTCTTCTCAATCTGCAACCTTCTCTGTACGAGCCAATATTGATATCATGAGTTTGGTTAAAGAGTCTTGTTGCTGGTTTTGTCCTGTGTCTCTGCACCTCTCTGAGATTGCTCCTGAAGCCTGTGCTGGTCGTCTCCCTTCTAGTTTGGGTCTGCTTTGACTATATTATCTTAATGCATGGTTTCCTGTGACCGAGACCTGAAGATCCCCAAAGCATCAGCCAGTGCTTTGGAAGCCTGATGTTGTGCTGTTGAATTCCATATTCTGTCTGAGATGTTTTTTTCCTGCATTTTGTGGCAAAAAGAGGCCCCAGTCAGCATGTCCACAGGGCTGCCTGAATCCTTGGCTCTGCCGTTGAAAACCATCATGAGTCTCCGGTCCCTTCTGAGCACAGGGAAACACCTGCTTCGCCTGTGCTCAAATACCTGGATGAGGTCTTTTGCCAGGTTTTGAGTTTGGCTATCTTGTTTTGCGTAGCTTTATTAGAAGACTTTTCCTTGAATTAGAGAAAGGAACACATACTCCTAACTTACTTTTCCAAAGGAGCCAAGGGAAGGGCTTTGTATTTTCAATTGTTTTATTCCTGTTAAAATGTTTATTGGTGTATGCTGAAAAGTGTTGTCTTCCCAGTGTGCCCTGCCATCAGTATGTCAATTTATTTGCATTGCTGTTGTGCCTCCAAGATCCTTTGTTATGGTAGCGAACTGGTTGTTTAGTGACCTACACTGCTAAATCATCAAGGCATCGGACTATCAGGCCTCTCCTGGGATGAAGTTGTGGGATTCTTGAACTTTCATCTGTAAGCTGTGGTCCACAGGTCCCTGAAGCCAAATGCGTCAAACCAAAGCATTTCATGGGTAGCCTGTTTGATGCTAGGATTAGTTTAATAGCTTAGTGCCCTCCCTGATCTGCTTTTGTTTCCTGGGTATAGGAAGGCCTGATTCTTTCCCTGTTTCCCTTTGTCTTGTCGGTTTAAACAGTTTTTGACCTTTTCAGTCTGACCTGGTAGGTATCAGTGGTGCCAAAGCAGTGTTATGGTATGAAGAGACAACACAAAAAAATCTTTTGAAGCTGAGGGAGAGCAACATGTTGGTGATGGGGGAAAAGGGCACTGTCTTCCGAGTGTAGACCATGATGTTCCCCATTTATTCTTTTTAACATCCTTTTTAGTTTGGGTTTTTTTGTAATCCCAGTATAAATTACTTACTTCCTGTTAGTAACTAGGTTATTAGATTACTGACTAGCTACCTTAATTAGTGTTCTCAACAGTTGGTTAATAAAGGTTCATATCAACATATTATTAATCTGAAATATCAACTCTCTTTTTGCACCATTGTCAAGACTAGAGGAAAATTACAACCTATTGCAAAGCCCCTGATTGAGAGTCATGTTGAATATCTGCTTTCTTTTATTTTAGATTGTTAAAAAATAAATTCAGGTTGGCACTTCTGCTACCTTTGCATTTTATCTTCCATTAGCAAAGAACATATGCCAGGTTTTCTAGCTTTTCAACTCTACAGAGCATATCAAACTAGGTGGAGCAGCATTCGAGGTGGGATGCAAATGCGTTGGTCTGCATGGGCTTTAACAGTCAGTTCATTGACTTTGAGAGTTTGGCTGTAGCCATGACTGAACAGATCTACATTCTGGGATTTAGCATCAGTTCACTTCTTAAAATTAGAAATAATTTTTTTGTTTGTTTTCCTCATTGTACAATAGATGCAGCAGCTGTTAGCAGTTTTTTGGCTTTTGAAAAGCTTCTGTTTCTTTCAAAAGAACAGGGGGTGGAGCAGTGAGAGGTATATGCCCCTTTTTCACTGAAAGTTAATGTATTTTGTAGAATCCTTTTCTAGATCCACATTCAAGAGCCCTAGGTTAACTGGCATGTCTTTCTGAAGTCCTCAGAGAAACCAGCCAAGCCTTTCATTGTGTTTTCTCAGTCTAGGAAAAAAAAAAAAAATCCTTTAGCTGTCTTGTTAATAAACCTTTTAAATTCTTCATATCTTGCATCCTCATAGGAAGTGAGTTGTAGAAATCTAATGTAGCTTTTATTGGCATTCTTACTTTCTTACATGTACATATGTATGCATGCACCTACAGACATCCAGTGGAACCTTTATTAGGTTATCTGCGAAAGTAGGTTGCTGATATTGGTCTTTCCAGTGCATGAACAATGATGCTGTAAACAAGAAAATAGATTTCCCTATTAATAATGTCAAATATCGTTGTGCTGAGCTGACATTGATACAACCCAAACAACTGCAAAGCGGATGTATGGGTTTTTTCTGCTGAAGGAAGCCAGGCTGGCTGGCGTAGTGATGTTTTATGCCCATTAAAAAAGATATTAAACCTGTTCCGGTTAGAAATCCATAACTCCTGCAGTAATGCTTGGTTTCAGAAACTGGGTTGGGTGTGGGTGGGTGGTTGTGGTCTGATGCTGAGCCTGTTCTCTCGACATATTTGTGGTATGCTGGATTTTGAAGCTTCTCAGCCAACAATGGAAACTGTGAATCATTTCAGAACGATAAACAAGCAGGTCTATAGAACTGAATAATATACCATTAGTAATTGTTCTATTGTTAATTTTGGCTGCATAATTAAACTCTTAACTCTGCCTGATATGTTTTTAGGTGTCACTGAGCTATAGACTTTCACACAGATTGCCAGTCTGCAGTTGTGAATTTCTGTTGTAGCGTTGTAGAAACTGATGGAAGTTTGATCTACTTCAAATATCTAAAAAGTGCCTAAAGCTGAAGCTGTGAAGCTGTTCACAAGAGACTCCCTTAAGATCTCACCCTAAGATGGGCAAGCAGAATATTTTAGATAAGCTATTTTCTGGAAATGTTTACTTTTCTCCATTGATTGTGAAAAGAAGCAAGGATCGCAGGGTCAGACTTAGGTGTCTGTCGTCATTCATGTTTAAAGTTAGGTCAAATGCACCTCATTTTTGGGTTCTGACAGTTGGCTGTTTGGCCAGGAAAAGTGGGTATGGGTTTTGGCTTAGCTGATTGCCTCCTAAAATGATCGACAGTGAAATAGGTAGTAGTCCTCACAACTAATAGCATCAATTAAATTGTCAGGTTTTGCACTGAGCTGACTGACGGCTGTTCCATTTCCAGTGCGTGGGCACGAAGCGCTTCAGGAGCCTGCTGCAATGTAAACGGTACTGCCTGCAGGTGGGATTTGCTGCCTCTGTGATGGAGTGGGGTAAAATATTATATACCTGCTCTGGTCTACATCTGGGTGGAGCAGATGGCTCTCACTCAATAACTTCTACTAGCTTTTTGTAATGTGATTATGCTGTTAGCACATAACGCTAATACTGGAAAATAAGTGAATGCTAATACTTCACAAATAAGTGAAGCAACAGTCTAATTACTCTGTTTTTTCCAGCTTGGGTGATTTATATTGCTGCTTTATTTGACTTCCTTTCATGGCAATGTTTCTTAATTCCGAGATTCTGGCCACCTGTGTATATAAATGTATTTTTGAGAACTGAATTTTCTATCTGATTGCAATTACGATCAAAATTGCTTATAAATATATCTTTTTGAGGAGCAAAACAATCAAGATGCATTCATAGCATTCATAATAGCCATTGCTTGCAATGCCATGTTTATAGATAGACTGTGAATTCTTTGGGATAGTTTGATGGACTTCAAAGTCTCCTGAGTCTGGATTACCGACAAAGACATATTCTTGGTTTTATGAGTTTATATTTTCAGGTAGGTGTTGCATTTAATGTAATTTATGTCCAGATACAGCATGGAGGAAGATTAAGAAAAGGGAAGCTGAACTGTTGAAATTGAGAGATGTGGTGTTTTGAGCACTATGTCCATGCATGGTATATCAAAATAGAGGGAACTTTGCCATACATGTTTGCTTAACATTTGAGCTTTTTGGTTACCAAACCAAGACTCATCGCTCAGTTTGTTCTGATGTGTGAATAGTGTCGGAGTCCAATACTCTCTGACCAACTTCTTTTAGATATTCCTCATGTGGAGGGTGTGATCATAAGTATCTAATTTACTTATCTGAAGATAGTTGATGTTACATGGGATTTCTGGTTTAGCAGAATGATACAAAATATACTGAAAACACAATACAAACGTAAGTTACATGTAACAAAATAAAGCAATTGCAATACACAGTTCAATCAAAATACCAATGTGATTTCTATTACCAGTCTCTACAGTGTGCTCACCATCACAGCGCTGGGCATCCTCAATCACTGGGAAGAAATACGTGGGTTGAATCACACTCTTCTGTACAGACTGGCTCAAAGCTTTTTGTTTTCATCACTGCAGACAACTAATTTGAATGTTTTCCCTCATCTCAAAAGAAGCAACCTAAAGTCTTTCTGCAAAATTAGTAATACAATATGCTGACCTAGGTCAGTCCTCTTGGGATTTATGTTTATTTCTCCTCTTCACCTAGTCTTACTGAATTTCCAACCAGCTCTCAGTTGTTGTCATAGTACTCCGAAGTGGAGTATGCTGTCATGGATGAGTAATGCTTGTCTTGTGCGTTCATGGATTTAAGAGACAGCCTTTCTTGAAATACAGAGTGAGAAGGAGCTACGTGGGATACATGATGCCTATAAGTTAACCTGACCTTAGACCAAAGCTTGACTTACTGGGAGAAATTGGCCTTTAGTCCAGAGTCTGGTCTCTGAAAGTGGCCTGTACAGTTGGGTAGATGTAAAAAAAAAGAGGAGGGAGGGAGGGAGGGAAAGGATGTGGTGGTGTAAAAATATAGATAGATGGAAGCGCTACATTTCTCTTCCTTTCATGCTCTTGTCATACTTACAGCAATTTTCAGCTTAGAAGGTTGTATCGTCTCTGTGTTTAATAGCCCTTGATAGAATCTTCTTCCATGAATTCATTTAAAAGCTTTCAGGCTTCCTCACAGAGGTGAAGAAATTACTTTCTGATGTCAGGTTGAGATCGCTGGTATGTCAGCTGCCAAGCAGTGGGTAGGAGAGCAAGTGTGTGCCCCCTCTCTGCATGTTCAGTCTGTAATAGCTGTTCTTCTGTCTCACCGAGGATAATAGTTGATTGTGGGGTAGATGTATGCCATACGCTGTTGGGTGGGTGTGGGTTTTGGTTTTGGTTTTTTTGTTTTTTTTTTTTTTCAACAGCCAACTTGTGGATATGAATCAGCATCTATTGCCATAGAATTATCTCAGCTTGGTCTGAGAGGATTTGTATCCATCACTGCCTAGAAAATAACTATTGGCAGGTTGAAGCAGTCTGAGCGTTGACTACTTTTATCCCCCCTTCCAGGAATTTGTTCACCAAAACTAGTGTGTTCTGTCAAAATGTTCAACCTGCTCTGAGGAAGAGGAAGCAGCTGCAGGGAACATGAGACTGCTTTTGGGATGCAGAGTGATACAAGTCAGTTATGGACTCCTTTTCCGTCCAAGTGAATGCTGCTAACAGCGTAATCAGTGTTAGCTGGTATGTTTGGAATAGCTGACATGGTGCAAAGCGTTGTGCGTTTCCACTGCTGGCTTTTTGTGCCATCTCTTTTTAGCCAGAAATATCAGAATTCAAGTATCTGGAAGCTGATTCACTGTCCTGCAGGTAAAAAGCCATGTGTTAACTTGGGGAACTCCTTTCCCTTGCACATGCTTTGAAGAAATAATTAGTGAGTTCTACGTTAAAACTTGCTTTACTGCTTACAGCAGTTGTTGTTTTATTAAAGCCAAGGCCTTCACTGCTTGCAAGTGTGTAAGAGGTGCTGGCTATTAATACATCCCTCCTCCGATTACTGTATTTAGTTCATGAAATAATAAACTTAGCAACTGGGAGGCATTGCTTTCTGGAGAATGCCCACTTTGTATTTATTTTTTTTTATTTTTAAGCTTCACCCTTGTAATATTGAAGACAATTTATGGGTTTTCAATTGCTGCAGCGCTGTATCCTGGAGACACTGGTGATCTCTTGTGCTTTTGCTGCTGCTCAGAGCTTTAGG
>NW_008824988.1:2006757-2009011 GCF_000699105.1 Pygoscelis adeliae | reverse complement strand
TTTATTGTGATGATATTTGAATTGTATGAGTAGGGTCAACACTAAAAATATAACTTTCAGTGGGCTGATACATTAAAAAAAGAGAAGCAGGGTGGACTTCAGCAGAGGAGTGGTACGCTACATGAGGAAGCTGCTCTTCCTGCACTAGCCTCCATTACTGAGCTGTTCTTGTGTTGTCTTGTGTTGTCTTGTGTCTGACGAACTTCGTTGCTAGGAATTAAGCCTCTCTGGTAATTTTTTTTTAACACGTTTTCTTCCAAATACTTGCATTTATTGGTTTATTGGAGACCTGCTTCAGGGTCCATTAATGATTTCTTCCAAGTGTGCTGTGAACAGTGGCTAGTACAACTCTCTCTGCCAAACATTAATGAAGGATTGAGCTAAATTGCAGCCATTCCTTTATAATCATTTTTGCAGAATTTCAGCTACGCCGTTTTTCCTTTAGCAACATCATCTCTTATGGCAATTGCTGAAATGGTTATATTTTTCAGGATGAACAGCACATCCAATGTGCCTCCAAATTCAAGAATCCTGTTCTAACATCTACACAGTCCATTGAAAGTGGTGTCTTGCATAAGGAAAAAACCTTATTAGCTTTGGAAGAGTACCATCTTCTGCTTGTTTTTTAAGTTCACCTGACCTTGATCTCTGCCAATCCTTTTTATCCTCTTCTTTTTCTAAGAGATGTTCCTGCTGGTAAGTCATGCAAGCTTGGAGTTGGATGGCTAGCCATCACCTTAAAATGAATGTTAATTGGGTATGAACTGATCTGTAGCAATACACCATCTCCATTATTTCAGGGTACTCCAGTTAGGAACACAGCAGCCTAAGAGAGCTCTCAACAGTCTGAGAAAAGCTCCTGCTAATACCTTGTCCTTGAAGAATTATATCTAATTCCTCCTCTTAGTTGCTGAAAGAAACCTTGTTACCAAAAGATAACTTTCTGCGTATGTCAACCCAAGTGTATGATTTCATTTTCTTGACTTGTATTTTCACCTGTCAACGATTAAGAATTTTTTTCTCTTTTTTTTTCACTGACTGTGCCATGACTCATTTCATATGGTTGCTGAATACGAGACACAGAAGTCCGTTGTCTCAGTGGTTCAATTTACAGTTCTCTTGACCTTGTGAAGTGCATCTGGAGTGCTTTGGTCGTGGGAGGTTTCTGTCTTGTTTTTACCTTGTTATTCAGCTGAGCCGCTTCTGTAGGAATTCTTGGTTAGTGACCTAAGAAATACCCTGTCTCCTGAAATACGTGCCGTGAGCTGGATCTCTAATGAGTAATGCAGTGTGTGATTGTATGTTAATTGGTGGCGTGGGGTTTTTTGACTATTTTTCAAGAAACATCTTCCTGTGCATCCCAGTTTAGCAGTTAGGTGATGAGATTTATGGTGCAAATTTTGGTGAGTTTGTCTTCTCATTTTTGTCTGGGCTGGCTTATTTCTCAGCTGGATAACTACTCTCAGGTTGCGTGCACAATTCTTGGCTGGAGAATCTTGCATGAGCACAATTTTTTATTTTTTATTCAATGTGTGGTAAGTTTCATTCTCTTTTGGTATTTGTTTGTTCTTGCTGCAGAATGAAACCAATTCCACTTGTTTCGTCTCTTTGTTTTCTCTCTCCCACTAGACATATTAATAAAGGACAAGTACTTTTATTGGAGTGGACACTTACTCTCTACTGTGGAAAAACACTGTCCTGTGCCTTTTAAAAAATAAAAAAAAGCTGAAAAAGATTAAGTGCCTTTAGAGCTTCTGGAAAGCTCTTTTGGGAAAGACAGGGCATTCAGTGCATGTTGAAAACCTGCTACAACACTATCTTAAGATACTACACCTGATAGCCACTGGTGACTAAGGCATGCTTCCAAGTATGAAATCAAAGGTCGGTATCGAGTTGCTTCATGTACTGTAATGTCATAAGCAAAATTAATCCATAACAGAAGATGTATTTTTCAGCAATAAAGGTGGATTAGCAGTATCCTTTTTTTCATGTAAATATTAAAACATGAGGTTGATTGTATTTACCCTGCAGATTGTTATGTGACTGCTTAGTCCCTACATGTTGCCATTGAGGTCATTTGTGCAATAAAATCAGTGAGGGGATCTTAACGTGGTGAGAGCCTGGCTCTGGCTTTACTATTTGTACTGAGCGGGACCTTTGGGATGAAGGTTTCATAAACATTGTAATTCTATTGGTGGCCTCTGTAGGCAAAATAGGAAGATAAACCTTCTGGCTGCCAGTGCTGACCTTACTG
>NW_008824988.1:1989378-2006746 GCF_000699105.1 Pygoscelis adeliae | reverse complement strand
GAAGTTACAGACCTCCAGGTTATTAGTCACTTCTTAAAAAAAAAAAAAAATGTTTTAGGAGCAAAGGGCAAGAGTCAGAAAATGGTGATGAAATAGCACAAGTCAACCTGTGTAAAGAAAACCCGGCATGTCTCACTAAGTGTGTAGGGGTGTGGTCTTACCGGCTCCCCAGATGTGCAGTGAAGGAGAGAGGAGAGGTGGCTTCTTAGCGCTGCTCTGGTCCCGTCCTCTGCACTTGGGACCCTGGGAAGCAACAAATAGAGCTTTTTATTGCCTTATTTTTCAACAGTATCAAAATGAGCTTTAGCAGGAGGTAGGGAGTGTTGCTGCCGCTCTTCACGTTGTGGGCTAGCCATCGTACTGCCTTGGATGTGTAAATAGCGAGCTTTTCCTTCACGCTGACCGAACCTGGGAGATGTCGGCAGCCAAGGTGGATTTCGTAGCCTTACGAGGGTGCTAAAACTGTGTTAAAGCAGAAAATGCCTCACAGCTGTTGCGGCAGTGAACACTGCAGCAGCCGTGCAGGCTGCGTGACCGATATGCATTGCGGTCGCTCGCCTCTCGCCGCACACGGGTGTTGGGAAGTGCCTGTGGAAAAGGAGGAGCTGCGAGAGTCCCCGCAGGGACTTGGTATCCGGGTGGAAAGTGGGAAGCCTGACAAGGATTTGGTGAGAACCGGCGGCTGCATTACATCCGCTCTGTTGTCCCCTTACATCATTCTGTTCCTCTGTACTGGTAATGATTTATGAGTTTTCCACCTACAAATTTTGTTAGCTCGTAATCTAGCTGCCTGCTGCCTTCCTGGGGAGTGGAGACAGCCGCTGGCTGTGTGCTGACATGTTTCCTCTCCAGCAGAAGTGCAAGGGCAGCTCTTCCTCCATGCTGCTCGAGTTCGGTAATTTGCTTCTAACGTAACTCCTTGGCTTGTTGCTGAAAGAAGAGGAAAACCCTCTTTAGGTTTTCATTCTAAGCCTGGAACTGTAACAGTGAGAGGATGAAAACGCATAGTAACATCGCTGGATGAAAAAGACCCAATAAAACCTCTTAATGTCCTGGATATTCCACTTCTTGGGGGAAAAAAGATTGACCTTGATATACGGGTTGGGATTTTTCCTTCATAGAAATTCTCCCCATCTATGCTTTTATTTTATTTGACTTTGTGATGAGTGCTCCTGTCTTACATGATGTCTGAGCAAGGGAAGGGGATGGAAATAATTCCTGCCAAGCATCTGTTCCCGTGAAAGCTGGTGGTGCTGTGTTGGTGGTGCTCTGGCAGCTCTCTCCAGCACCCTGTCAATCAAATGCCATGGGCGTCAGTCCCTGCAGCAGCAGCAGCATCCCGTGGAGCAGTGCCATTGGAGCCCGCCGGTGGGCTGCCCAAAGGGTCACCGCCTGCCCCCATGGGCTCCCTCATTGTTGTTACAGTGCCCTGTGTACATAGAGCCATTTTATCTTGGCAGGGAGTTTTATTAAACAGTTGTTCTTTTTTTGATGTTGTCTGGCATTGATTTCCTTCTCTCCCTAACTAGGGCAGTGAAGTTTCACTGCTGTGAAGCAACTGTTCTTGAATTTATCGTGAGCATGTTAACGTTTGAAAAATCTCAGATGATTCTGAGATTTCAGTTAAAAGAGGTGTAAAATGGTGCTTAGAAAAATAGTATTGGTTTGGATAAAGGTTTTCAGTATTTTTGTTTTTTTCCAGTTTAAGCAATATGTTTCCAAGAACAAACGTTTCCAGTATTTTAGCTTGGTAGAAACTTCAGCCTTATCAAGGCTTTCAATAATTTAGGAGTTAATCATCATAAGAATTTCCCTATGGTACAGATAAAAGACTGCATTTTTCTAACTTGTTAAGCAAGTTCAAGCTTGCTGAAGCTCTGAAGTAACTTTTACTTCATCTGTTGCTGGTTTTATAAATTAATTTTATTAATTCTGGTTTTATTAATTCTGTTACAGTTTTTATTAGTTGTGTGAGAAGGATTGATCGATTATAGAAACTGCTATATATATATATGTGTCTAGATGTCTACAACTGTAGATGTCCCTCAGTTTTATTTTAACTGTTTAGGGTCTTCAGCATGTAAATGAGAAGCAACTGTAGAGAAGGCTGAACTTGTGGGCTTCAAGCAGTTTCAGGAGAATGTACAAACTCAACAACTTACGTGTTTTTTAAGTATGACTCTGTTTTGTAGAAGCCTGTTAACAGGAGTGGGAGTGGAATTTGGGAAACTGTTTTAAGTCATGCATTTTTTTATT
The DNA here is from genome assembly GCF_000699105.1 of Pygoscelis adeliae. Lineage (NCBI taxonomy): Eukaryota > Metazoa > Chordata > Aves > Sphenisciformes > Spheniscidae > Pygoscelis > Pygoscelis adeliae. The sequence continues at coordinate 2,004,490 of NW_008824988.1, read as the reverse complement.
TATCTGAAGAATTTTGTAGATGCAAGTTAGTTATCAGCAGGCTTAGACATTTTGAGGTTTTTATGGAAAATGAGCTTGTTCTGGAGTGTGGTGCCTGGTTCTGTACTGCTGTCTGACATCTCCCGCTTGAGTCAGCCCAGCTTCTGACTTACCTGCTTATAAAATAAAAAGTGTTTGGGCATGGAGTTTGAACACATGAGTATTCTACGAGAGGTTTTCTGGATCCTAAAAGGAGAATCAAGAGTAAAGCATCTGTTGCTGAGCATCTCCCATCTTCTGCAGAAGAGTGGAGTCTGTGAAAGGACTGTGCTAAAGACCTATCATTTCCACATCTCTTTCTCTTTTTCCTGCTGGCAATTCGTACGAATCCTGGAGGATGTTGGGCTGCAAGATACAAGTTTGACTGGTGGTTTGGGTTTTCTTTTTAAGGCTATTTCCTTCCTACCCATACCCATCCTAAAGATCTTTACTCCTCTGAAAATGGTTATGACTTCTCTAGATGGCATTTCAAAATTTGCCTTTGGCTTTGAACTACTCAGATCCTGTACCTTTCAAAATGGAGAATATATGTAACAGTTCAAGGTCTTTTATGATTTCAAGGCTTTATAGCTACATGACACCTGGGAGGCAGGCTGCACTGCGATGCAATCAAATGTACTGTGCAAGTTTATATGCTGCCACCCTGAATTTACAACCTTCAGCCATCACTTCTGTGGTGGTGGTGGTGTGTTCTTGATTAAAAAAAAAAAAAAGTTTTTGCATTGCATTCACTTTTGTAAATTTTAAACTATCATCCAGGCACCTGTTGTGGTGGCAACAGCACTTTAAAATCTCATTTGCAGTACCTGGTGTCATTTGTAGTATAGATAAATCCTGGGCTGTTGTATAGATCACTGGGTTGGTTTTGCTCAGGCTTGTGCTGCAGTTTCTTGATGAAAGTGCCTGTGCTCTCCCTGGGCCAGGGCTTGAGGGAGTGCCTTAGAAAGCCTGACCCTCACTCGAGCAGATTAGAGCACAGTGCATTTAAAGCTAAATATAGCAAAAGGCAGATCCTGTGTTCCTAGTAATTAACTATTCAAGAGTCTCTTCTGTTGCCACAAGTGGTGAGTCTTACTTTAACTGTTTTTTTTAATCTTGTTCCCAGCTGCCTTAAAGGGCATATTTTATATTCATAGGGAACAGTTTTAAAATCCAATAGTCAAGCTTCAGGTGCGTGCAACTCTTCTCGCAGTTTAAAAAGACACTGCATCAAAGGAAAGGAGAAGTCTAGTGCTAGAAAATTAGCATGTGCATTTATATCTTTTATAGCAACTGGGAAACCATACCAGTATGTTTGGGTTGAAGGTCAGGTGTCATTCATTTCATTGCCCCCAAGGAATTAATTAAGGAAGTGGGCAGTGTCGATCCCAGTTTGATGGCATGTTTGTGCTCTGAAGGAGCTGTGACAAGAGGATTAATTTACACCTGCTGCATGGCTTGCTTGACACTTTATTTCCAAACCTTATGGGCTCCTCCTGCAATCTGTTGAAATGAACGCTTTTAGACTCAGAACAAGGCGTAAGGTATCGGGGCCAAGCATAAAAACAATCAAAGATACCTGGGCGAATATTATATGTTATGGATCAATCTCTTACAAATAACTGAAGGGCACAAAGACAAAGCAGATAAATGTGTCAAATCTAGCCAGTCACTGGCTAGATGCTGGGCTGTTGCTTATCCCTGTTGACTGCTAGATTATCTGCCTAATTAACTTGTAAAGCACCTCCAGTTCCTCTGCCACTGAGACAGCTAAGTGGGGAAAGAGACTTTTGAGCTCTGTTGTGAAGGGAGGCTTGCATCCTACAGCACTTTAAAAGATCCCGTGGTATCATGGTTTGCCATTTTTAACTCTTTGCAGATGGGCAAATCGTTTTTCCAGAAGGCTATTTAGTGTTGCAGTTGTTTTGAAATGCTCCTTGGTCTGTTAAAACCGTAGCTTTAAATCTCAGTGATGAATGTGAACCTCTCAGTTTAACTGCTTGTTGTGTCTTTGTAGTTTTTGTGACTTGCAGGAAGCAAAACCAGTCTTGACTCTGAACTTTACTGGCTATTTCCAGTACATGTGGGCAGTTTTTCACTGCAGATAAATGGTAGACCTAGACTGGAAAGCAGTGGTTTGCCAAGTTAAACATTTGAAATGCTGCAGAAGTGGCCAGCTAGTGATGCAGCAGCTAGAAGAGGTAGTCTGGTGAATGGGAACATACTGTATAGCTGGAGCATTGTTAATAGCGTTGTTAAATGAATTTTCAGGGGTAGAGAGAGCATTACTTGGATAGTAGCATGTGATTGATGGCACCTTTCTAGCTACAGAGCTTGAGTTTCTCTTTGCTCATGGTAGGAAGAAGTGTTGGCAAATGTATGTACTTCTAAACTAGACCTGCAGTCCACAATGAAAAAATACAAATAATAGAAATTTTTGTAAAACTAAACTTATTAGAAGAACATTTCCAAAGGACAAAGCTTCTTGCATGGTAAGGCTTAATTCTGGACGAGCAAATCATACGTAACAATGACCTAATGACCTGGAGGATATGAAATAGGTGGCCCGTAAGTCCCAGCGCTGGCACTTGTTGGCAGGACAGGGGGATGACCCATGATGATTGCCACGAGCTGCAAAGCTTCCTTGTATTCACTGCTGTTTGTATTCAGCTGTTGGTTTAGCTGCTCATTGTGCAAGCCGCGTCTCGTGTGATTAAACTAATTATATCTAAAGCTGAAAAATAGTTTTGTTTTCTTTAGATAAAATGGCATTAATATATGATCACTTCCCAAATTTTTTAATGTTGCATGTTGAGATTTGCCGTTAAGGTCTGAAGTAATATAAGCCCAATATTTTTCTTCTGTTTTTGTTACTATATGATGTGCCATATAGGTCCTTAACTAGGTATTTATACACAAAATTGATGGGGGGGGGAGCTGGTTATCTTTTATTATTTTTACAACACATACAGGTTTTTAGGAGCTAAGAGTTCCTAAGATATAGTGATGCTTGGAAGAAACATTTGGGAGGAATTTGATTGTTAAAACATTGTCTTTGTAGTTAGACTGCAGTCATTTCTTCAGAAGGATGGCGTGTAGCCCTGGGAGTCCGATTGCCCAGTGGACGTGCCGGAGGGCAAGACCTGTGTGGCACGGAGCCCCGCCGGGATCGTTCCTGGTCCTGTGTCCTAGCGGCTTCTGTGCCCCCGAGCATCCCCATCTGCTGTGTGGGCAGCGCTGCTGTACCCCTGCCCCGGCAGTAAGGGCAGAGGCTCCATCACCTTCCTGCTTGGGTTTTGAACCTTCACTTTTTTTATAGGGATGCTAAGAGCCAGGTTTTGAGAGAAGCACATCTCATCAGAGTTATTCTTGGATCATGGTGCTCTTCGTCTTTAAGATACTGTGAATTATTCTTTGAGTAGACGTCAAGAACTTTCTTTTACCTTTCACATGTTAGGATTTTACTACACTGACTGTTTATTTTGCCTTTAGGTTAAGCTCTTGTCTGTAAATGCCATAGTAAAAATATATTTTTCTCTTTTTTTTTCCTCCAGAAATTTTATGAATAAGAATCAGAAGCCGGTGCTAACAGGCCAGCGGTTCAAAACTAGGAAGAGGGGTACGTTACATTACTTTTTTACCTTTATTTTCCTCTTTGTTAAAATGACTAGAAACAGGGCAGGTGGAATAAGTGAAAGTTCAATAGGATTAAGGTTTTTCTCCCCTTCTCTTCAGCCATGTTAAGAGTGCAGATGTTATTTTTAACTAAACTCTACAAATTTTATTATTTTCTCTATATATCTTAGGACTTCCTGTAAAATTTGGGTTTATTAGCGATTAAGTCTTGTAGAAGCCTCAGTTAAAAAATTAGATTCTAACTGAGTTTACGGTGTATTTACATATGAGGAAGAAGATTTATTAGATGTTTGTTTCAGGTGTTTCTTTAAATGTGCCTTTCAACTAAGAAAGCAAAATACAAGCTTTTGTTTAAAGGTTGCATAAAGAAAATCTGGCTTTTTTTGTTTTGATTTTTGTTTTTTTCTTTGATTCAAATCAATGCCATCTCTATAAATGAACCTTTCACATCTGAAGAGGAATTCTCTCACCTTCCTTCTCCATGAGATGGTCAGATCATTTTGTTGGCCCTGCTTTCTGTAACAAGAGGTCAAAGCTCCTTTTTCACAAATACTTATTTTTGCTGTGTTAGTGTAGTTTGGTTTTATTGTTAAAATAAAATAATTACCATTTTACTCATTGTGATACTGATTTTCTGTAAACATGACCAACACTCTCTTTCCTTATGTACAATATTGCACCAATTTTTAAGGAAAGCTAAGTGGTGCTAATTATACTGATCATCCAAGTATTCTGTACAGCGAGTGTCATCCTAACATGCTTGCTCATACTATACTCAGAGTTCATTTGTCATGGTTTAGGTGTCTGAGATGAATGCCCAACACTTTGAGGCAGAGAGCAAAAATATATCTAATAAATGATTTATTTTTTTCACAAAAAAAATGTCTGGTTTGTGAAAAGAAGGCTTAGATTTTTTGCTGTTGCAATAGCAGTTTGTTATAGCACACACAGGTGGGGTTCCTGTCTGTCATGTAACAGACTTTTTTCATCTTGACTTTCCTGTTTCTGATCAAAAGCTAGCACCTGGTCTTAACGTCTTGTGACAGAAAATGTAGATAAGAGCATTTTCTCAGTGTGGATGAGAGAAATAAAAAGAGTTTGTAACCTTTCTCAGAAAATTACAAATTCTATCACGAGTCTGAAGAGCTGAGTGAGTGTCTTAAGATCTAGGATGATCACGAAGCTTGGATGACAATTGCAAAATAGTTTGTTTTCAGTCATGTTAAAAAGCAGTGCCAGCTTTCTCTCATCTTTCCTCCCTTGTACACATCATTTTCTCAGTTAGTTTGACCTGTGTGGTCTCTTAAATGGAAAATGTCCTTTCTATGATGCACATGCAACATTCTTAGGTATAACTAATTAAAAAATGAAACTTATATTGTTTGCAAATAAATGTCACAATGCTCCAGTAATTAGTGGGATTAACTTTCTATCAGCATGGTGCAGTAGCTGTACACTGCATTAACTAGCAACAGCATAGATGTAGCTAGAGGAGTGGAATTAACAGTCCCCAAAGAAATACCTGTCAGATCAACCAGTAAAAGCAATCAGATATGCATACTGCTGGATTGATCCAATGTATTATTCAGTCTAGGTCAGTCAATTATGGTACACATGTTATTTGCTAAAATCGTCTTAGAAAACATTCTCTCTCATAAAGGCTTTCTTTTCGGTCCCTGGTTTGCAATGTATTTGGCATAACGGGTCCTAATACAGATGTGGTCTCTGACTCCTATTTAATACAAGTAATAATTAGAATAAATAAAGAGCTTTTATTTGTATTTCTGTGCCTATCTCTTGAATTTCTGTTACAGTGATTGGAAGTGGCAATAGATACTCATTGACTACATGGAAGAAGGAGTAGACTTGGGAGGCAGTCTGGAAGATTGGGGGGGGGGTGTTTTTTTTGAGGGATTGCTTAAATGGGATTGGGGATATTAAATGGCTTTAATGTAGAAATCTTAACATGCAAACACATCTTTATGTGCTTAAAGCATAAAATCTCTTCTTCAAATATGGTGGGATCCCGGTTGCCTTAATATTTGAGGACCCTGCTTAGAAAATTGTAGATACCTGTTTTCTTTCTGGAGGCAGAGGGCTTGAGGAAGAGAAATGGCTTCCTAGCATGTTTATTCCTTTCTGTTTGTATATACTTTTTCTTTTTGTATCATAGCAGTGTCACGGACTGTTACGTCTTGGACATAAGAAGATATGATTAGGTTTTTTTCTCCTGACTTTCAGTGTATCAGGGAGTTGTGAAACTTCACCCAGGTAGGAGAGAGTGCAGTGGCTGTGGTTGAACATGGCATTTCAGTCGTTGGAGACTAGTCTGTTGTGTGTAACAGGCAGGCAGTGGGGTCTGAAACGCACAAATGCTGGGGGGAGTGAGCTTGTTGAGAGAACTACCAGTTTTTACTGGTTGATTTGTGTCTCTCAATACTCTTTCCTCTTCTGCAGCTCCCAGGAGCACTGCCATCTGAGGAGACAGGGAGGTGTAACATGGCAGTCAGGCATCTAATAAAAATAATTGTCCATATGAACTCTATCACTGCCACTGATCTCTGAATGCAAACAATTTTTGAGCTTTCAGAGAGCAAAAAAGGAAGAAGACGATATTTTTCTTTAAAGTTTGAAAGTGTGCTTAGTGTCTAAAACATTTTTAAGAGGACTATGAAGGAGGAGCTTGTAAATTCCACTCCTTCCAGTTCTATTAGTTGACCTAATAAAAGGTGTAAACCTTGCTTCCAGCATATATACTGGCAGGCATTAAAATCACTTTAAGAAGATTTGAAGGAAGAAAAATGATGTTGTAAAGGGAGGAACCTTCCGACAGAAGGAGGCCTCTCACAGTTCCCTATCAAGGTTTTAGCAATCTGGGCAAAGAAAATAGTTTGGTTAGTTCTTAGTATAATCTCTGTACCTGTTGAACACTGCTTTTTTGGTGAGGGTCAGCAGTAGTTGGCATCTGGCCGGGATTTGTGCTTATGGTGCATATACGTGGGATGTGGATTGTATTGACTGCACTGTACTTGCATGCATGCAAATTGATGTCTTTGTGTCTTCTGAAATGGAAGAGGAGGAAATGGGAGTAGCAAAAATGCCAGTAGGAAATAAGGAAAATTTATGTATCCAGACAGTTGACAAATACCTATGGGACAAAAAGCTTCCTGCAGCATTAACAGGAACAAACAGTGCGTATTGTTTAAAGTAAGCTGACAGGCAATACCTGAGACCCAAGTTTGTTCCCATGGTATAGATAACATAAAGTTAATATCTGCTAAAAAAACTGGTACAAAAAGGTAAATGGCACCATAAAAAGAAGCTAAGCTAAACAACGCATATTACTTTCAGAATGAAAATTGTCTAGTAAAAAGTCAATATTAACACTTTTACGTTAACATGAAGTCAGAAGGGGGACCAAAATGGCATCTCATTTTTCTACAGAAATATAGTTGCGGGCCTTCTGTTTAATAGTTAATACTAATTCTTAAGGAGGGAGGTATAAGTGTACTTTGTGATTTCCTTAGAAGCAAAAGAAAGGAAATAAGGATCCGGGAACATGATGAAAATGAAAAGCTGTGTATAGCAGGGCTGCACTGGATATTGTATGCATCACATCTGCAAGCTACACCTGCCTCCGCTAGCCCGTGATTGAAACTGTGCTTGTTTAGTAATTATGTACTTGACAGCTCAACATACTGTTACCACTTCTTGATGATGGCTTCTTACCCTGTTGTCCTACATCAGCATATTCCTCTTCAGTACATTAGCTTGGTAGGAAAATGTTTCAATAAAATTAGAAATCATTTTTCATGCAATGAGTTTACCTCCTCTTCCTGTGTAAATTTTTAGATTGTGATAGACAAGAAAATAGTAGGGTACTCCAGATGAGAGGAGGACTTCTGGGGCAGGAGAAGAATCTCTTTAAAATAGCTAAGAAATATTAATCATGGTGTTTGTGTTTGTACTGAGCGCTGTGTACCCATGATACCAAGAATATAACACCTTTCAGTTTAGACATGAACATCTTAAATTTTTAGACAAAATACAGTTGAGAAAGTAAAATAGGATTTTTTTTTTTTAACTCATCTCTTAAGACAGAACTCTTATTTTACTGGTCATCAAGCATTTTTTTTGCCCTGCAAATAATACATACTTATTTGGTAACCCGAAAGAAAATAATTATACTCAGATATTTGTTTATGGGTGGATGTGGGTTTCTTGTGCGCAAATAAAACTGCCTGAAGTACACATACTGAAGTACTTACACTTCAGTAAAAGGCTTGCTTGTTTGTGGGTTGGTTGGTTTGTTGCTTGTGTTGGGTTGTTTTAGTACTTCAAGTTAGAAGAGAGTTGCAACTGAGTATGTGGTAACTGGTCTGATAGCTTAGATGGGATTCCAGCAGTATGCTTCTCTGTAGGCATTTCTCCATGGTTCTTCCGTTTCCCCACTTGACCCTCTCTGGTTTGTCCACCATGGGCATGCCCTGAAGATACGAGAGATGGTTACTCCAATGGCAGACTCCAGATCTTCATCACAGCTGAAAGTTGAGGTAACACAACTGAGAGCCTGAATATCTCCAAGGTCTGGGGTGAAGTCAAAGCATGGGAAGAAGTTGCTTGCTGTTCAGGGAAGGGGCATATTGATTAGTTTATTGGACGATGAGACTGTGGTAAGGGAGAAGCTAGGTTGACACTATGATTGTGTGCATTGCTTCAGGACGAGCTGGGGTTGGGAACAGGTGGTTGCATGAGCGATGCACACAATCATAGTGTCATATGTATATGGGTATCCATGGAGTTGAGTAATCCTCAGCTTTGGTCTGCAGAGGTCAGCTTCGGGGGATGGGGCAGCACCCCACTTGGAGATAGGTAATAGAGTCAACAAGCCACTAAAAGCTAGGCAGAGGATTTCTGGAAAATAAGGTGATGCCTCATTTTTCCAGTGCAGCTGAGCACTTGACAGACAGCCCTGGAGCTGCTGTTGGCTGTGTGCTGCCAGGCTCCTTGGAAGGATGGGTTGACTTAGACCCCTGAGCTTCCTGGTGGCCTGGGACACTGAGTGGGAGGGACTGCTTATGTTTTCCAGGTACAATTGTTATGGGGGAAGGGAATGCATTGAAAGAGAGGGAGAATGTGCAAGTGATGCACTGAAGATGGTAGAATGAGCACACCCCAGGTACAGGCAGGGAACAAGAAGAGAGAGAAACGTTTATGTATTAGAAATAATAAAGCTGATAAAAGTAGGCATTGTGTGTAAAATACTTACTTCATTGCCGTAAGGCTAATGTGGCTGGAGGAAAGAGATTAGGGGAAGAAAGGCTACTGGAAACCAAGGTCTTTTGGTTAATATTTGGGATAAAAAGCTGCACTATGAGTCACAGAGAAAGGAAACCTGCAGCCAGAGGATGTGTGATGTCTAGAACCTCTTCTCCCAAAAAGCCTGCAAGGGTTGCTGCTGGCACGTTTCAGACTGCACATGTTTAGACAGGAGTTTTACCAATCCTCATTCATCTTAGTAACTAAAATCCCTGGATTTATCTTCTGGATATGATATGTGCAGGTTTTTTAAAGAACTTGTAACAACATTTGTGTCAGCAGGTGATAACAAGCTAGTTTTGGTTTTTGAGTGCCACAGAACAGCTCGCAGTTGTGTTTCTGAAGTTCAGAGTTATTTTGACGGTAACAAACATTTCGTATGTGCCCTTGAGAAAGTCAGGACATGCTTTGCTAAAAAGCTTCAAGTGTCTGTGGTAAACTGTTAAAACCTGCAAGAAAAAGCGGTAGGAGGTATGGGTAAATCTAGCTTTATCTGGAGGTTGCAGTTACATCTGTTGTGGCTAATGGCCTTGACATAGGGATGTTGTCTGGGGGTCAGACTGTACCTTAATTGAGTTCAACCAGGGACAACTGTAGAAAATGCGATGTGAGCGCTGCATTTCTGTGTTCCTAACACTGCTTAGGTCTGTGAATATGAAAGATAAACTGTTGGTTATGCCATGTGGCAGGATCCTAAATATTTACGCAAAAAGTATTTTTATGAATACCTTGATCTCCTCTTTTCCTGAAGACTTGTCTTTTTGAAAACATTTTAGATATGCAACCATAGTTATTTAAAGAAAAATATCAAGAAATGAAAAATGGAGTGTTCCTACAGTGAGATTATTTACACATAACTGACATACCCTTTATTCTGTTACCAGATTTAGCAATGCACAATGATAAGCACATTTGATAATATCTTCAACAAGAGAAGCAAGAGTATGAAATTTGAAAACAATTTCAATAGTTGCTTTTCCTCCCTTTTATTTATTTATTCCTATATGTTTGTATGTGTCTTGGTATTTTGAGGGGATGAGGGGCAGAGGGAAGCAAGGGTAAACACTGCAAAATTTCCAGAGGCAATAAAAGCCAATCAAACAAACTTTTGGTGCATTAACCAGAACGGGAAGAATATGTTTAGGTGCCATGGTCATTTCAATTGCTGGCTGATAGGGGATTTTAAACAGAAAGTTTCAAACTGACTTTCTCTCCTTCTCCTTCATCTCTGTTCCAGATGAAAAGGAGAAATTTGAACCCACAGTCTTCAGGGATACGATTGTCCAAGGCCTCAATGAAGCTGGGAGTGATCTGGAGGCTATAGCCAAGTTTCTGGATGCAACTGGCTCACGGCTTGATTATCGCCGCTATGCTGACACACTCTTCGATATTTTGGTAGCTGGCAGCATGCTAGGTAAACTGCAGTGGACCTGATGCAGAGTTTTGAGGATCAGCCTTGCTTCTTTTAAGATGCTGTCTTGTCTAACAAAGTGGAAACTATAAACTGTATTATGATGTCACTTATCTAGATACTTCTTGTATCTCGTATCATAGAATTGTTTATTGTTTGTAGTGCAGTAATACCTAGGGACTTGATTGTGTGAGGCATTCTGCAAATACCACACAAAACGGATACTGCTCTGAGAAGCCTTCAGTCTCAGCTGAAACAGCATATAAATGCAACAGCAAAGATGATGAGAGACGCTAACTAGGGGAAACAGAGGAATTTATTAGGCTGAAAAGGTGTAATATAGCACTCCAGGTTATTAGCTGCTGCAAAGCTTGCTTTGTAGACGTTGCAACAAAGGCTAACTAAGAGGAGAAGTGAAGGATAATGAGGAGTGCTTAGTGGATGTTCATGGGGCATTTCTCCCAGGTATGACTGGCAGCATGGGTGAAAACGCCTTTCACCTTCCTCTGTATTTTGAAAAAGTTGGCTCTTTTTACTGGTCATGTTGGTTTGATTCCTGCTTCCTGCTCTTTGGTATGTAAGAAGAAAAGATGTTTTTGTAAGACTTGAGGTAACAGGAAACAAAAGCCAGTGGAAATATCTAGGTAAAAAGCTCTCAACAAAATAAGCTAGGAGAAAACTTTTGCAGCAGTGTTTTGAATGTTTACATTGGCCTGGTAAGCATTAGAGGGGTTAGGGAGATGTTCCAAGTCCTCAAATTATTAACAGAGTGCTAATACTTTTCTCTTTGGAAAGGATTTATATTATTGCGGTGTTTAAAGTAGCAGTTACGCACAAGGGTTATGCTCCAACCCATACTTATTGGATCACACTCAGTCCTCTCAAAAACAGCTAAGATTCCTTAGTGTGACCTGAATCTCTCAGTCTTGTGAGGCCTGTGTGATCTAAGGTGCATCATATTGGCCTGCTGTCCCTTCTGTCAGGTGCCACCACAGCCTCGCAAAGTTCTGTCTCTCTCTGTTCCCCCCACTCCCCTGCTAGCTCTTACCCTTGCCTTTTTGCCTCAGTGATACTAACATAAGACTTATGAGACCCATTAAATCTTGTACTTATAGAACATTCTCTAAAGTGAGACATTGTTTCTTGCCTTTTTTTTTTTTTTGCGCTTTCTTAGCTCCTGGAGGCACACGCATAGATGACAATGACAAGACCAAGATGACCAACCACTGTGTATTTTTTGCAGATGAAGATCATGATGCCATCCGAAATTATGCTCAGGTCAGTAAAGGCATGGTTGATTACTGTTTTCCATTTATGTATCAAAAGGGATTACAGTGGAACATCTGCAGACTGTCTAGGCTGCAATAGGCTAGTTACAGGGCAATTGAAAATCCAGTTAACCAGTAATCTTCCCTAACCTATGAATTTTAGGTAAGAAAATAGGATGACTAAAATAATCTGATCGCAGCTGGCAATGCTTTCTTTTACAGAAGGCAGTCTTACTTATTTCAGTCTGCTGTTGGTTCAGTATATTTTTAGACACCATCCTTATTATTTTTGTTGACCTTTTCTGTATGCAGCCTGAAAGATTTGTATGAACATATTTTTAGAAACACATGAAGTATATGAATGACAAAAAATATAAAGCCCACGCCTCCAACCATTAGTTGTATAACTAGTTAGGAATTGGGCATATATTCCAAGAGCTTTCATTTCTCCTACATATGTGATATATAATTTCTTTTTGCAGGAATAAGGCTTGCACAAATAGGCCTATGTGAAATTAACACAAATAAGCAGTGAAGCTTAAAACATTATTGAAGAGAAGCTAATGTTGCGTAACTCCTTAATGGAAGATAACAATTATATGAGAAAATACAGTAAGAATTCTATTGAAAGTTCAAAGCCACCATGCAATTTTGGATACAAGTAGGATTGCATAAAAATGCAATACCATTGAAACTCCCATATGTCAAAAGTCTATTGTTAATTGAGTAACATATTTATCTTTTTAAATAACTAGTTATTATTGGGATTCTGGAGACAGTAATTGAAAGCATAAAAGCCACTGTCCCTGCTAAGGTGTTGAGGGTGGTAAGTTGCTGAAAAGGTGCATGGTTGATTTAAAGGGTGCTGGGATCAGAATCTGCATCGGTAACAAATGTTTGCTAAATAGCAGAAAGCTCCTTTAAAACCACATCTTCGATAATCTGAAGAAGTGAAATATACTTATTTCTGGAAAGGGAGTCAAGATATCTTGTGTATGAGCTTTATCATCTCTTAAAAACAGGCTATTCTACTTCAGGAAAACCTCTGTTATTGGTAAAAGGTTATTAAACAGGCTATTCTACTTAAAAACAGGCTATTCTACTTCAGGAAAACCTCTGTTATTGGTAAAAGCATTGATTCTGTCTTCTGGAATTTTAATATTTTAATGGTTTGATAATAATGGCAGTACCATTTCTCCAAGGAGAAATTTAACTTTAATATAAAAGGTTGCATGTTGGAAAATAGAAAGGAGGGCTTCGGTATTTCAAGCAGTGGAATTTTCAATGTATTCTCTGCATTTCAAACCAAAAGCCACAAAAATAAGTCAACAGTTTGGAGTTAAATCGTGAGGAGACGTATCCTTTTATAGACCTCGCAGTTTTTTTCATGCATAATGGGAAATAGAGCTCTTATTGTATTATGAAAAAGTGGAGCTAGGCTAAAATAGTGTATGGAGCTTCCTTATCTTCTAGGTAATTTCTTACTCTGACTCCCAAATGAACCAGTAATGTGGCTATTTTTTGTGGTTTTAGTCATGCAAACAATTCAAAGAGTGAAAAGTCTTCAAGAAAAAAAGACTAAAGCTAGAGTTGATATTTTAGCAGATTATTTGCTTATGAAGTGTACTTCTGTCATTTACAGGGACTTCCTTAAAAATATATAAAATTTTGTTTGGAAATATGAACAAGATGCTAGATTACATTTTTGTCTTACACCTTATTTTATGCCTTATTTTATTAGAATTGTCTGTCTCTCTGCCTTTCAGCATGGCCACAACTTGATTTTCACTTGTTCTGAGCCAAAATACTACCATTTAGGATGTTTGGATGTATTTTACGTTCTCTGAAAAGTGAATTGAAACTTTCTAAACTTAATTTCCCCCCACCCCCACCCCATCCAGCCTGACAATAATGTCATTTGTTCCCCATATAAACCTTTTTACCTGTGACAGTGAGTCATATGTTTTGTGCTCTTTGTACAGTACTGAAAGCAGGGTTTTGTTTATTTAATTTCTTATCTCTCCCTTCTTCCATCTGAATGCACCCTGCGCCTGTGCTGCTTCTGCTTTCATAATCTGTGGTCGCATGATGGGAAGCAAATGGTGAAAACTGGAGAACAAGTGTTTCCAAAAACATACTTGTAAAAGCTTTGTCAAATGTTCTTCTTCTTTTCCCTGGCAGTAGTGCGTTTTGTTGTAAGCATTCGTGTTAGTGGATTTGACAAAGATCCTGCATCTACTGAAGATGCCCAGCAGTGCTACCTGACTGTCTCACTCCATCGGTTTACACCTGCCAGCTTCCCCAGAGAGCTGCATTACCAGGGGAAGGGTGCAGAGTTAACCTCCTTCTCCTCCTCCTTTCCCCTGCTTTTGATCTATGGATAGGGTGAAAAGTAGAGTAGGAATCAAATTGAGAAATACAAAAAAGACAACCCTCAAACTGTAGTAAATTCTGATTCAAACATTGCTCTATGAGGCAAGAATTGCAAAACTTGTATTTTTCCACTTGTGAACAAACTAATAGAGAAGGATGTTTCATGGTCTGCCATGAGACAGACAACGCAACAGTTGTCTGCAGAAATATCATTCTGCTGGCTGATTATTTCCTGGAAACAATGTCTAAAGGAAAACTGAGCAGTGGAATATTAGAGTGTAAGAAGCCAGCAGTGCTTCCTACTTTTTCTTTCCTGCTGTGAAAATAATAAAAAAATATTGTCTTATCATGGATTAGTCAAAGATATCCTTTATTGATTCAGTAGTGGCAGTCTTGTTTCCCTTTGCCTTTTTTGTAAAGAAGGATGGCTGCAATTGTTACATTTTTTTTTTTAAGTTAATCTGTGTTTATCTTTAGGTCTTCAATAAACTTATCAGGAGATACAAATACCTGGAGAAAGCATTTGAAGATGAAATCAAAAAGGTAATGTTGGTGGCAGTCTCCTCTTGAGCGTTAATATTTTTACTCTATGTCTAATATAATTGTATATGTACAAATGCGGTGCTCTTATGTATTTTATTTAGCTCTACTGGAAAAGAGGATGGAATCTACAGGTGGCAGCTTTCGTCTGAAAATTTAGCTCTGTGGGAATACTCCTGGCAGCACTTGATGTAGAGTAATTCTGAATTAATGCTTCACTTGGTTGCTTGGACCAAACTCACTTTCTTATCCCAGGCTTTTCTGTGCAGAACTTCGGTATGCTTTGGAGTATAGTTCTTAATGAGAGGTGGTGTTACTATCCTGCTAATACAACAGCTCTCTGTGGTTTTTTCCCATAGAATAGATGCAAATCTGCTGTGCAGAATGTCACTTGATGTATGAGTATTTGTTGTGGCTTAACCCCAGCCAGCAACTAAGCACCACACAGCCGCTCGCTCACTGCCCCCCAGTGGGATGGGGGAGAGAATCAGAGGAGTAAAAGTGAGAAAACTCGTGGGTTGAGATAAAGACAGTTTAACAGGTAAAG
>NW_008824988.1:1977707-1989188 GCF_000699105.1 Pygoscelis adeliae | reverse complement strand
GCTGTGTCCCCTCCCAACTTCTTGTGCACCCTCAGCCTACTTGCTGGTGGGGAGGTGTGAGAAGCAGAAAAGGTCTTGACCCTGTGTAAGCACTGCTCAGCAGTGACTAGAACACTCCTGTGTTATCAACACTGTTGTCAGCACAAATCCAAAACATAGCCCCATACTAGCTGCTATAAAGAAAATTAACTCTATCCCAGCCAAAACCAGCACAGTATTAAACGCCTCCTACATTGCGGAATGAGTCCTAGCCATAAGTTTTTGTATTCAAGGCCATAGATAAGTGCGAGAGAGTGTCATCACCACTGGCAGAGTGCTCAGGATTTGCCTGCTAGACTGTAGTGGATATTTGTGGATACTGTTTTGTTTTGTGATACTGAATTCTAAGGAGAAACCTGGCTAGAAATTTTTGAAAAGCAAAATACAGATTTTTGTCTATTTTGAGTTCCAAGTAACAGATGTAAATATATTTTTCTAATGGCCTGAATAAGTAATAAACACTGTGCTGTGCTGTGCTGTAACTCAACAGGCAAATTTGCTGATAATGGCAAAACCTGTCCTGTGACTAAAATACCATGTTTGTTAGAAGTAAAAGTGTGTTTCCATATTTTTTAAACGTTAGAAAGGTTGTTGCAAGGGTCAAGTGAGGGTAAGTCTAGAGCATGATGCCTCACCACCACCTCTTGTGACTGAATAAATTTGGTTCTGATTTATACATTCTTGCTCATATAGGAAATTATTTTTGCGCTTGTGGCCAGCCTGCCTATTAACTGATGCTGATTGCTCAATACATCATTCTAAAGACCTAAATTTACCTCTATCCCCACACAAATCTAATGTTCTTGCTGTTAATTACTATAATCATTGACATGAGAAGCGCTGACTCATATCATTCAAGTTTCAGAGAGTGTTCAGCATATTAAGCAAATGCCACGTCAATTCAAGCCTCCTCCTCTCTCTTCTGTAACTTGCTTGGGTTTGAATCCTTTAAGTTTCTAAGAATTGACTTTGCACACTTAGTAACAAGATGAGACTATGTTTAATGTGCAATAATTTGACTCTCCAGTTGAGGAACAAGTGGCTCTGATCTGAAGATTAGCCATACGCTAGCTTGAAAGAAAGCAATCATTTGCAGTACAGTGTGACTGGAGTCATGACACTCATTTAAAGCCATCGGAAGCATCCTAGCCATGGCAGCACGGGGTCAGAGTGGGCTTGTTCACCTTGCAGGCTGCAAATCTCAATTTTATGTACATGCTTTTTGTATAGTTTTCAGTGTCAGATTATATCATGTATAACAGATCATGCGATGAGGTTTGCATAGTGGCCCTAGGCTGGGGGGTGACTTTTCCATCTGCCCTTCCATTGCCACCCTTAGCTCTGTGCTCTGGTGCGAATCTTGGTATGGCTCCTGGGGATCTGGCCTTTCGGCATGGGTGCCGGGTGCACTTTCTTTCTCAGTTAATGCAGTTTATCTGAGAATTAGAAACTGGGAAGGTGGTTGTGAAGGTCTGGGCCTGTGTGTCGCACCTGCGCTGTCATTGCCTTAAAAACCTTGAGGACTATTTGTAGATGCCTTCTGCTTACCTCCTCCCTCCCCCTGTTTGTGTGAACTCAACAAGTGACTGTCTTCTTGCTGATGAGGCTGCTGGGTTTTTAGCTATTTAATGCTTTAATCACTGTGTGCAGTAACTTGTATGAGAGTAGCTGTTCATAGAGGGTCAGAAGATAGATACCTTAGTATTTCTAGAAGGTGTTTCTGCAAGATTTAGTAGTTCAAAGACTACAATTAGTCGGTGGTTAGAAAAGCAAGAGCGCAACTCCTTGATGTTGTTTCATGGGTCGCTGTCCCAGCAATGAAAGCGATTTTTCTGGCAGGTTCATTAGGCAGCTAGAGCATTTGGAGGAAAATTAGCTCTTCTCACAGAAAAAGTAATGCTAAAAAAACCAAGGCAATACCAGCAATTTCACTCTAAAGAAGCAGATGGTGTCAGTGGGACTTCCCTTTCAAGAGAGATTCTCTTAAATGGCAGTATTTGTACAAGTATTTGCTTTATGTCTTCTAGTTCTTAAATTTGTCTTTAGGACAATATTATTTCCCAGCACCTTTCCCTTTTTTGTCTGCTTCTAGCTCTCAAGTGTCTTATTTCTTAACTCTCTCTCCCCCAAAATTGCCAGTTACTCTTTCCTCTAGTGACATAAGCATACCATACATCTAAATTTTTACATCTAAATTATTTTGTGCAAGCAATTTCAACAGAAGACAAAGATGTTGAAGTGTTTTTTGATATAGGCAGCTTAAATTCATAGGAGCACTGCCCAGTGTACTGGCGTAGACCTATGACAACATTTTGCAATAATTTCAGTAAAATTCTCCATTCCAAATTTGTGTTCGTCTTTCTTATGTATTTCTGTTCAGGTCAGTGGATGAAGAATGCAATATTAGCTGTCTATATAGTGTGTTTGCATGTTTAAGTAGCATCCTATATAGGTTTTTTATTATAAAAATTGGGATAAAGTACAGATAAGTACATTTTTCGTCTTAACAGTGGTAAATATTACTGAGTCATGTGAGGACATCTGAAGTACTGGGAGATGTTACGAGGTCCTTTGTTCATGTTCCTATTTTCCTAATGAAAGAACCCTAAATCAAGCTGGGAATTATGAAATAAGAGGAGACTAGTATTCTGAGATCAAATGGGGAGTAAACAGAGATACTTTAAGTCAGCTAAATGAAAGACAAGAATTAGTCAGCGGGTATCTCTTATGTTAGCTGCCTTCTCCATTGCTGACAATTCGGTGCTGTCTACAGATGTGACAAACTGTCAGATGCTAAAGCAACAGACCACCTCAGATAATGAAGATATAAAAAGACACCACACTCCCTGTGTGGATAAAATTCCTTAATTTTCACTATTAAGGTTTCCAGATCACAAGAGGAGAGCAGAAGCACTTGTTTTTCTTGTGTGCTTTTTAATGTTGTGTGCGTGTCTTTACTTGTGCGTATCTTTTGTGCCCAGAATTTGTGCTTAAAAGACTTTTTCTTTAAAGACAAAAATAGCATGGAACAGCACATTAGGTCTGGTCTTGTGCTTATTAGGCATTCTGAACTCCCACTTAAATAGGTAGGAGTTCGTATAGCTATGATAAAAATACTAAATTGTGAGCCAGAACTGCGCATTTTATGCCTGGAATCAGTCTGTATCTGTAACAAAAGCAGTAATGCCAGTCCTTGGCTAACAGCAGGGAAGCATCAGCTTGGAGAACTTTCCGTGGGTGGTTTGGTACTATTCTGAAGTGACTTGGACATTTTGTGACTTCCCTGCTGAGGTTTGTAATTGTGATGGTAAAAGAAGAGCTCTTAAAGTAATCAGCAACAAAAATCTGAAACAACAGCTTTGAACTGAACGTTTTGTTCTTTTTAATGGTTTTTAAGTGGGTTTATTAAAGGTTTTGATTCTTCCCATCACCCAGTCTCCCCCTAAATTAGGCTATGTTTCACAATTGCTTGAAACTATAGAATGGAACAGCAGAAAATGACATGTATGTTTATTTGAGCTGCTTTTCAAAAATATTAGTAAAACAAAAATTATGCTAGTGGCACCAACAGTACTTTAAGTAGTGAGAGACATGTAGGTGATGAGGTTCCTGCTCAAAACATACTGCAGTGGGGTACAGTTCAAGAACACCATAGTTTAGACTCGTGCTAAGAGATTTGCAAGAAGCATGTTTCAAAGGAAAAGGAAGAGGATGAGGCTGTGAACTTCATAGATACATGATTTCAGACCTTCCAAAACATCTGAAGAAATACAGATTTCTCAAAACTAGAGTTGATAAATGTTTGGATGTTCTTCTCTTAGAGTCCTTCTCCACCTTGGACTGCATAACTCTGGCTTTGCAGCTGGATTTACTGCCGTTGTTGCTTTCGTGACTCAAATCTAACATGAATGGGTATAAGTGTTCGTGGTCTACTTACTCATTACTGACAAAACCCAATGCAGGTTACAGCTCAGAAATATGTCAAAACCTGGTCTGTCATGTTAAAGTAGTCAGTGTGACCACATTCTAATCAAAATCCTCATCTGTTGCTTATATGGGAGCAGAAGGTGTTAGAGTTAAGTAGCCTACACAAAAATCTAAAGCCGTTTCCTCTCTGTTAACAGTCTCAGTACTTACAGTAAAAAGCAAAAGGTCTAATTCAGATTTTGTCTTATGCAGATCTCATTTTGGTACAGTATTGTTGATAAAGCTTGCATAAAGAAAACTTGAAATCCTCAGGCCTCCCTTTTACACTAGACTTATATTGAAACTCTGTTAAAATATTTTCAGTCTTCCTGTTAAATGTGGCCCTGGAGTTCCTTTACCTGCACCATTATATATACCAGTTAATTGCTGCATTTGAAAATACAGCACACCACTTGTTTCTCATCCATATATTTAGAAATAATAATTCCATTCATCTGCATCCCAAATTTCCTTACTTTTGTGAGTCACAGTTTGTTGAAATAAAATTAGACCTTGAGATTTTACAGTTTTTTACATAATTTTTCTTTTAAGCTAAAACTGCATGTTGCAATCATTTGGCTGAAGCCCACTAAAAAACCCAAATGATTTGTCTGTGGTTGAATCATTCAGGCCTGTGTAAGCTATAATTTAAAGCTGATGCTATTATGTAAGTACTACTGTATGAATGAGGGTTTTTTCGGTTTTGTTCACTGATACAGAGCAGAGCTGTTCATAAAACACTGCATGAGTTTTAATAACTTACTTCATTAGTTATCTGGCTTTCTAAAATACCACTGCATTCAGATAAGCTGCTTAGATGTCTTGGAGAGGAGCTCTCCCTGTCCATGGTAACAAACAAGCGCAGGGACATGATTGATATTATGTCCCTTCGTATGGGTAGGTTTTGGTAGTTAGGAAATACCCTTAAATTGGAAACTGGGTGGGAATTTTCCATCAGAATGAGCTGTTCTGCTTTGATTGCATCTGTTGCTCATTTGGAGAAGGAAAAAGGGAGTCATGACAGCAGAAGGTAGCTGAATAAAGCGCTGGTGGCTGAAGAAGAAAAAGAGAATTTCTTTTTAACTCCAGAAATGGATGTCTGCAGTCTTTTTTTTTCCTTTTTGCTTTTTTCTTTTTTTTTGTGGTGATGGTAAATTTGTAAGCTAGCTTCCGATGGAGTCAGCAGCTTTTTGCAATGAATGAAGCTGCCCTTTGCTGTCTAGCCTCCTTTTTCCCATCACCCATATTGTGATTGCTAACTACACGTTAAGAAAATGTTATTGTTAACGGTAACGCTATTGGCAAAATCTCATTTAGCACAACTTTTTTTCCCGATGTAAAGGAAAAGAGGTGTAATGTACTTCATCAATACGCTTTCAAGTCAATCATTTTAACATATGAAATTAAGATATTTAAAATAGACTTAATTGCCATTTTAGACTTTAAGAGGTAAATATGTAGTTCAGATCTTCTAGCGCATAAGACGGTGAGATTTGTGATTTCTTTCTCAAGCTAGTTGTTTCCTCTTGTGATTAGTGGGAATGGCGAGGTCTTAAAGCAGCTTTTGTTCCTGTCTGTCCTTTGTCAGCTTTATCAAGAATGTCTGAACTTGAAATATATTTCTTATTTTAGCCAATAGAAAGCCTGTTGTAATTGTGCTGTGTTCCCTTCCCCAAAAGGAAAACAGGAAACTTTCTCATCCTTTTATTGTTCGCACGTGTGATAGTTTTTGTAAGCTAGAAACGGAACTGCAACTGTGTGGGGCTTCGTCCGAAGTCTGAAGACGTGAATGGGCAGGCTCCTGTCAGCCTGTTGAAATCAGCAAGTCTGTGATCCTGTAATTTCTGTGGGTCTCAAGCCTTTAACAACCACTTTTATTTTCACACGTATATATGTATATTTGGAGAAGACGGGCCTCATCTCCATGAGTAAGGCCGTATTCCACATGCTTGCGTCCTTACGGAAAGTGAAATTGTAAGCGATCAGTGAAATGTCGCTGCCATGCTTCAGGACAGATTTTGACATCACTGGTATTAATGATAGTGGGACTTCTTGAGACATAAGAAATTAAACTGTCTGCTAATATTCATCTCTACCTGTTATCATTGCCAATGGCTCAAATATATCTTTTTTTTCTTTTTTTTTTTTTTTTCTCTTGTCTGACCCACAGCTTCTGCTGTTTCTTAAAGCCTTTACTGAGACAGAACAGACAAAGCTGGCAATGCTTTCTGGCATCCTGTTAGCCAACGGGACTCTTCCTGCTACAATTTTAACAAGCCTCTTCACTGACAATATAGTCAAAGAAGGTAATTTTCTATATGATCTTTTTTCTTACATTAGTTTTAATTGGAGATGTATTTTATTGCAACATATTTTATATGTTGGAAGCCTGTAACCGTACAACAGATATCAGTATTTTAAAGCAGAAGCATATACAGACAGCAATGGCCAACGTACTTCATGAAACCTAGTAAGAGGGCAGTCAAACAGAGGAAAAAAGCAACAAGGAGCAAAAACAAACCCCAAAGGATTTATGTTTTTTGGAAGTTATACATGTGTGTGCAAAATTGTAGAATAAATGTATTATTGTGATACTATAAAAGTGTGAAGTATAACGTCTATTCCTGAGATATGCCTACTAGCATTTTTTCAAGTGTTGCCAATATCTTGTGCATGTGAGTGTGAAGTGGGACAGAGAGCACGTGCAGGCCCACTGGATATTGCAGAAGAAAAAAACATATTCAAACCCTCATTTTGCCTTCATGCCAGTAGTGATCAGTGTTTGATACACTTTCCCATGGACTTGTATTTACCGTATGATGAGTAACTGTTCTTTCAGTCTTAGGGTATAATGCCTTTTTGAGATTACTTTTTTCTTTTTTTTTTTTAAGGTTTTTATTTAGTTAGTTATTTATAGCCATCTACCTTGGAGTCCTGATTTTCCAAATGATTGCTCAACAATGTCTTTCTCTTCCAGTTACTGACTACCTGGAATAATTGCAAATGCACTGTCAGTGTTGAAGAGTTTTCATGAAATCTTTTTTGTTTTGTTAAAGAGATATACATTAGCTAAAATGTATTCTAACTTCCATTTAAAAAAAAAAAAAGTGTTCTAACTTTGTTCTCATTTGCAGCATGCTAACCGTTACATTTGTTTTCTAAATGCTGCAGAAAGAAAAGCCACAGCTGCAGCTTTGCTCTGTCATCACCCACAGCTTTCGGAATCGGAATTAAACTAGGAGAAAATTCAAACGCACGCACTAATCCATGTCTTAGGGTGATGGCCTGCAATGTTTTTAAATCAAAATCTGTTCCTAGTTATGGGAAGACGAGGCATCTGAAAACTCAAATTTTTAAAAGTCAAGTAATTTGTTATATTTTAAATTCAACATTTTAGGAATACAATTGTGATGTACAAATCCTAGAAGAAATTCCATTTGCATTATGAACTTATGTTTCTAGGAGCCCTAAACTTTTGTCAGGAGCTTACATATACTTTTGGTTCTCGGTTTCTATATACTAAAAATGTACCTGTGTCAGCATTTGAGGAAAAGATTGTTCAATCAGTGTTCTGGAATAGAACTTTTATGGAAGAATAATTAAAGATACAAAAATAAATGAAAAACAGCGAAAAGATCAAGGCTTAAACCAGGTAGATCATATAAAAATAAACTTGGTACTTTCTTTGATTTACAAAAAACAATGCTGCAGGCAAGTGAGGTTAAAATACATGAGGAAAAAATTATCTGAGGGAGTTGTTGATCAGCATGGCAATTGTAACATGGGCAAAGAATTGGCTGAAAGGGAGAGAGGATAGATTGTGCTAATAGGAGATCTATCAAGTTTGAGGACAAATACCTAATTCATTTTGGGATTACCCTTTTTTCAGTGTTGTCATTACTTTTACTGTGATGTATAGATGGGAAAAAATGTCTTCTGGGGATAGCTGACGTATTTCTAGCAGAGACAGAGAAAGGTCTAGGTAGGCAGTGGTGAAACCTCATCAGGGTTAAGTGTACCCTTATTGTCACCCATGCTGAAAAAACAGTGCAAATGCAAAGAGCAGCTAACGGGGTGAATCAATAAAATGAATGGCTGAAGTTGTTTTCTGCAAATAGGGAAAAAAACCAGAAAAAGATAAGAGCTATTTAAAGGAAAAGACAGCGGCAGCACATGAATAGAGTAGAGGAACTGGCCAATGATAAATTTGGACTGTAAATTAGAAGTAGGTTTGAAAACATATGTGGGTAGTGAAGCCCTAGAACAACCTCCCTCTAAGGTTTGTACTGGCATAAAACTTGTTTTGTTTTAAGCTAAAACTTGAAAAAGGGTTTAGGACATGGGTACTGGGGCCAGTGCTTGGTGACAGACACCACAGAGTTCCATTCAATGTTGGTATTGAACTCATAAGCACATCGGATATGCTGAACTGTGTGTGCAGGTTCAGAAATTACAGGTGGATGTTACACCTAGGTCCCCTGTTGGTTGACCAGGCTTTGGCAGTCTTGACTAGTCAGCCCACAGAACTTATGATCGCCGCATCATGCTGGTTTCACTTGGAACCTGCTGTACAACATGTAAAACAAGCCCAAAGTAGCATCTGTAGGCCTCTCTTGGCATGGCATTGTGCATCCATGGCTCCATATAGTACTTCTCTAAGGATCGTGCCTTACGACTAAGCTCTTGATATAAGGTTGCCAAAACTGTCATAACAGTCAAGATCTGTAATGAATGTTAATGAAGTTTACACTGCTCTGGGAATAATCTCTTCTGTTCTTGTTTGATGACTCATTTAGTCAATGTATCCTAGAAATAAAAAGAATGGATATCTATCTAGAAAGTGGCTAAGAATGACGAAGCTACTTCCCACCGGTAGGTCCCATCTAGCTCTCAGAGCTTCAGGACTGGAGGTGAAACAGAAAATTATAACGACTGGCTGTAGCATAGTATACCATTATCATTATCACCACCCGCAATAGCACTGTAAATGTTGATATGAGTGTAGCATGGAGAAGCGTAACTGGCCTACAGGGGACCTTCCTCCAGGATGAGCTGGGTCTCCATCTCCGAAACCTTTCAGCTTCCTTCAGCTCCCTGCACTTGCCGCTTGCAGCCGAGAAGCTGGAGCAGAGCCCTGGTGGTGCTGCTCTAGGAAATAGGGAAATAGGAGGTGTGGGGCTAATGGTTTCTCAGCTGCCCTGGGAAAGCTACAGCTAGCAGAGGTAGAGTTTGTTTGATTTAATGCACAAAATACTAAGTTGTGCCTTGAGGAAGGAATTTTTCTACTTAAAATAGTGTTTGTGCCTCGTCCTACCAGCTACTAAATGCCTCCTAGGAGGACGGGGTACAATCGGTTACCTTGAAGTTGCAAAGTTATTTAACCCTATTCCAGGACTTGCTAAAAAGCCCTTTGAAGATATGTTTTTTCAGTTCTTATTCCTGACTATCCTTTATTATTTTGTGCCTTCATTTCCTAACCGATTTAACGCATAATTTTTCCTTTTGCATTGGACTTGGTCTGTAAATGGGGGAGGTAGGAAAAATAATTGCAAAGAAAGTCTTTGAACAATTGAATGGAGCTGGGTGATAGAGAATGAAAAGATTTTCAAACAATCTAGCATAATTCAGAAAATTAATACTGCGTTAAAGAAAAATATGAGCATTTCAGCACTACATGTTTGGTCCCCTTGTCATAAATGTATTTTCATTCCACATTCTTGTAACCATTTTGTAACCTTGTAATTCTTAGAGCCAGCTCTAATTCATGTTGAAAATTCCTGAAGCATGTTTTGTGTTTTCTCTCAAACAGGGATTGCAGCCTCTTTCGCTGTAAAGCTTTTTAAAGCATGGATGGCAGAGAAAGATGCCAATTCTGTTACCTCTGCTTTAAGAAAAGCCAACCTTGATAAGAGATTGCTAGTAAGTACAATATATTTTCAATAATCCTTATCTCTCCTTGGGAAAGAGAAGGAAATAAAACGCAGATGGTAGTTTGCTTTAAGCATGTTAACTCCCCCTCAGACTCTCTTAGCATTTTTTAAATATTTTGAATCGCAGCAATATTGTTATGGCTGTAGCATTGATGCAGGTTCAGGAATATTAAATATCACATGTTTTTACATTCTGTCTCTATTTTTCCTGTAGTTAAATGCCTTCTGAAAGACTGTATATATGGGGCTTGGGAATTAATTAAATGGTTTTTTTTTCTAACTGCTGCTAACAAAACAGACACCACCAGCAACTGTGTGTGAGGACTTTTATTTTTTTGAAATATGTTTTACTTTTGTAAATAATAAATAAAATATAAAGGGTTATAATTAGAATATAAGTTTCCAAAGCAACAGTGTTTAAATAGTATAGCGAAAGCACAGTAAACTCATTTTCTGCAGCAGTAGCCATCTGGGTAGCATAAATGGTCCTGCAGTGATGACAGCAGACCTAGTAAGAGCAATGCAGGAAGGCTTTCAGCCTTTGGAATCAAAACCTGTGTTCTGGATTTGCAGCAATGGCCTGAGGTATTCAGAGTATATATGAATATGCAGCAATGTCACGTGCCTTTCTCTCCCAGCGTCTTTCTGAAGATCAATAGGGTTTTTTTTTAATCCTAAAGAAGATTGCTGCTGCGATAATCCAATCAAATGCACTACATCCTGTGTAGCACTGCCTGGAGAATTTCAGCAGTATTTCCTGTTTCTACCTCAATAATTTATGATTAGGCAAGAATCTTTCGAAAGTGAAGCAACCTCCCACACCCCTTCATCTCTTCAATTTGTATTTGATTTTAAGAGTCCAAGTCATAAATAGTTTGCCATAAAGATGGGAAATGGGCTAATTACACTTTTTATTAGAGAGGGAGGGAAAAGCAAACTGCATCTTACTTCTATTTCAAACTTGACTGACTTGAACTTTTGGCTATTGGCTCTCATTATGCCGCTATATTAAAGAACTATAAAGTATCAGATGATGTTGCCTAGCATAGGTGCCTTCATGATAGTTTCTTCTTAGTCTCATTTTCGGTAAGTAAACAGATTGAGGGTCTCTAGCTTTTTTGTGGGGAAAAAAAAAAGTGCTATCCATCCCACAAATCATTGTTAGACACCAAGAACTGGATGGTAAGCAAATGCCATCGAATCCTTGCCAAGATGGGTCATTTGCTGTAGCAATTTTTAACAGTAATTTTAACTTTTCTAAGTAGCTGGACTTTCATAAATCATAGATTGACAGTGTCTTTCAATTAGAAATGCCTACAGGAGTTAAAGTTAACAGTACAAAGTGGATTTTGTGATTTTTGTTAAACGATGCATTAGTGGTAATCATTGCTCAGCAGAGTAGCGACATCAGGCCAGGGTGCCTGGGCCATATATGTATTGCTAAGTGTATTTTTCTTAAGAGGTAAATGTGTGGACGCACTGGGAGGGCATGGTAAATGTGCTTTGCATATAATGGCTTTACCATCTATTCCTTTGTACTTTCCCT
>NW_008824988.1:1977236-1977670 GCF_000699105.1 Pygoscelis adeliae | reverse complement strand
TTTGAGCAACATCTTAAGCTCACAGCTATTCATAAGTGCATGCACTTTGTGTGGAGAGGGTCTTGGGGTTTTTGCGTAACTGACCATCATTTTTCCCTCCACTATAACAAAACACAACATCATGAATGAAGTGTTGACTTTTCCAGTGTTAATACAAACATTGACTTTTTTTTAAGTGCAGTACCAGGTGATTCTCACTGTTCATTCTTAAAAAATGTTCCTTCCATTCTGTCAAGGGTCATAGTTGGTTACTTGTTTAATGGAGAGCATTCCTGTCTTTTTAGGAACTATTTCCAGCCAACCGGCAGAATGTGGACCATTTTGCCAAGTATTTTACTGAAGCAGGTCTAAAAGAGCTCTCAGATTTCCTTAGAGTTCAGCAGTCACTGGGGACTCGTAAAGAACTTCAAAAGGAGCTACAAGAACGTCTCTCT
>NW_008824988.1:1972986-1977204 GCF_000699105.1 Pygoscelis adeliae | reverse complement strand
AAAGAGTGTTTTTTTACAACTTCTGTTTATATTATAATAGTCAAAGATGTAAATCAACAGTAGGTACAGAGGAACAGATAGGAGCACCTCATAGATTTCATCTGTTTTTCTTTAAATTATTTTAATTTATTCATCAGTTCACTCTGTGCTTAAGACTAAAGCAACAAAACATCCTCTGGATTTGCAAGTGCAGCTGACTATGGGGTTTGGGGTTTTTTGTTGAGTTATACTTGATGAGAATGTATTTCATTTAATCGCATTAACTGCTAGGTTGGAGGGGAGGGACAAAACTTGTCAAGTAATATTAATGTTGCTAAATAAAAACATGCTAAATGCTTCCTTTTTATTATTCTTGTTGTAATTTTGTTCCTTATTATTTCTATACCGTGGTGTTATTTGTAAATGACTGCAAGTATTTGGTAAGTCAGCATTGTTTCTGGTTGATTGGAAATGTTACTTAAGACAGCAGTTTATTTCCTGCTCCAGGTAGTGCTTTATGTAAAAGAGGAAATGAAAAGAAATGAGCTGCCAGAGCCAGCAGTGATCGGTCTCCTGTGGACCTGTGTCATGAATGCTGTGGAATGGAACAAGAAAGAAGAGCTGGTTGCAGAGCAAGCCCTCAAACATCTAAAGGTGCGTGCATGGGTGAAGGGGGGAAGGGCTGCTGTGAATTAACAGCATACATTCTGCAGCTGTCAAGTTTTTACCTGTTTAAATCCAGGAGATTTAGAGTTTTGAGGGCTGACACTGAGCACACCAAGCATTGTGTATAGTCCCTTCTCCTTTAGTCAAATGAATGCAAAATTGAAGTAGTTCAGATTGTTGAATGTCCTGAGGCATACAGTGCAGAGAACCAGGGCAAACGGAGGTGGTCACAGCCCGAGCACCTCTGCGTTGTGCTTTCTCAGCGTGCCGGATCCTGAGAGGCTCCTTGCCTTGGAGACAATGCTAAGCAAATGCTGAGACTCAGCTCTGCTCAGACATGACTAGAAGGCCTGCAGGAACTGCCTTTGCAATGTCTTTGCCAGAAGCAAAGAAGTTTTGGGACCATGGTGAGGTGGCACCTGTGCTGGCTTTGCACAGAGCTGGTTAGATCCAAGCAGGACTGCTGAGCTCAGAATCTGTGAAATGGTTGTTGCCGATGTTGACTGTGGGAGCTGGATACTCAGTGACTTGTCAGCTAATAAGCCAGGAGCTGGCTTGAGAGCATGAGCACTGTATAGTGTGTTTACTCTCTGATTCAGGTACTGTCCTGGTGGATGAGAGAACTGAATGCATAGAAAGACGGGGTGTAATTTGCTAAGTGATGACAGATTGCAGTATCACAATTGTATGTTGGTACAAAAACTCTTATGACCTTGGAGTGGAAAAAAACCTCAAAACCTAAAAAAAAAAAGCAGAGGTGTCGGAGTCATTGCTATGGTTGGTATTCCTCATCTAAGTCTGAAGGAATTGTGCAGTGCAAGACACCTGAACTGAGAACAGAGGCAGAGAGGCTTTTCAGCAGAATTAGTCCTTTTAAGCTAGTAAACCATGAGCAAAAGAATACTCAGTCATAGCCAGGGCTGCAAAGATTTGTCCTAGGACAGAAGTAATCTGTACTGTATTCTTAATGGTAAAATAGATCTTAAGCTTGATCTGAATTCCTTTCTTCTTCATATTGGATGCCTCTCCATACTTGGGAGTTCCCACGTTGGTTTAGCTCCTACTGCTTCTGTCCTTTCATCTGAATTTGGTTTCCCAATCAGTCATCCTAGAAATGTAGTCGCTTGGGATCTAGTGTAGTCTTTGATGGTAAAATTGAATGCCTTGAAGTCTTCTCAAGTGACCCAAATAGCAGTAGGAAGACAAGATAGTTTCCAGAAGGAGGAGAGACATTGTTTTTCTTGTTCTTTTGATGTAAAAATTGATCATATCTCTTCGAGTTGTAACAGAGTATCCATTGAGATTTATTGTCTAGTACTGCAGGGCAAATTAACAAACACTTTTTGGAATATTTGAACATTGGGAAAAGGAAACATAGCTGGCTTTGTACAAATATTGTTGACTGGATGCTTAGTCCTATGCATCTCACTGACCCAAGCCATCAGCTATGTATGCAACCCCACTAAATTAGGTAAGGCATCTTGCCTATATGATAGGCATCTTTCTAGCCACATCCACTGTCTAAAAACAGAGGACGAATTTGTATGGGGTATTTACTATTTGCACTTACAGGAAAGATTTTAACAGAAGCAATAGAAATAGAAATTTAGACTTTCCTAGCTGCTTCTTTACATTTCAGTGTTCAAAAATGAACAGCATTTGTTTCACATCCTTCCTCTATGGATAGGTAGAGACAGATCTTGGATTCCTCTCTTTGGGCTTTTAGCTGACCCAATGTGTGAGCCAACTGCAGAAATCAGATTAACGCTGTTAGCGTGACACAGAGCCTAGTTCCTGTGCCCTCCTGTGTGTCGATATGCCCTGAAACAGTCATGGAGTTGTTTTGCCCTGGTGGCGTGAGTCAGGATGCGTATAAATACATACTTGACATGGGACATGCCAGGTGGTGGGATTTATTCTTGTATGGCTGTACCTGACAGATAACTTTCACAAAGCACAGTTCCCAAAGCTTTGACATCTGGGTACCAGTCTCTTGAATTTATTAGATTTCTTTTAGTAAGCTATATACGAGGGACCCCTGAAGAGACATGTCAAGGCACAGAATAGTGACCTAGTTTACAGTTCTTAACAAGCTTTACTGGATGGGTGGCTTCCTAATGGAGGTGGTGGGCAGCCATGAACCAGTAAATGCTACTGTGTGCCATCCGCATGGCAGGACTGGCAGGAGCTGGACTCAGGAGGAGACAGGGCAAGCTGTTAAACCCTGAATCTTACAGGATAAGCTTTTCATCATCCCAGTAACCTCACTATGACACCGGGGCTTTGCCCCTAGGCCACCTCCAGTGCAGAGAATAGACATTCCCCGTGGGTGGGGAGAGTCTTCCAGACAATTCGCACTGCAGGCAAGGCTGTGGTGTGAGCTTCATGACGCTGCAGCTGCTGATCCGCTGCTACCTAACCTGAGGCAAATGGAAAATAATGCCACTGAGCTCAGCCAGCAGTGAGAGGAAGCTAATTTTATGGTTCCTTAGTCAGACAGACACTTGTGAAACTTACAATTGCAAGTCTGTACCAGTTGAGGAGTGAGAGAGGAATGTGAAGGGAGTCAGTCAGACGTGGCAAAATGAAAGTATCTTACTTCTAAAGTGAAAAGATAGGATTTATTTTATAAATTCCTTAACACTTATAGACAGTAGCACTTCACAAATCTGGGGATGGGAGAGGATTCTGCTGATGCTGTTAAATAAATGAACTGCAATGTATATTGCCCTGCTTCCTGCAACGTGCCCAGATACCAGCTGGATGCTTCAAGGGGCAAAAGGGTAAAAAGAGGGAGTCTTGTTACCCAAAGTCTGCACAAGCTTTGCACTGCTTTTACCAAAACATTAACGTTGTTTCTAAAGATGTGGCTATACCTGCCAGGAGTGGAAAAACTCAACCTCTGGTGTTAGCTACATCTAGTAATTTCTCATAGTTACTTTGTAAGAAAGTTTCTTTCAAGAGTAGTAATACTGTCTGCCTGTCTAGCTGCTCTTGTTACAGTTGCTGTGTGATTTCTTGCTTTCTCTGTCTTTAAATTAATAGCTGATAATTACTTTGCAAAAGACATTCTGGACCAACTTTTCATATTTTAGTCAATTTTCATGTGTTTTAATAGTTGGGTTTTTTTTTCCCCGTGGATCATGTTGAGTAAAACCCTCAGGATTTAGCCCCTTGTAAATAAGTCCTGAAGTGTATGTACTTCTGAACGTGTCCATCAGTGCTGCTAGTGATGAGTGGTTTGTTACCTGACCGCATCCATCAGCAGCCCTGGTTGCATAGACCAGAACTCTGCCATATCAGGCCACTGCAAATCCAGCTGAAAAATGCCGAACTGAAAGTGTTACTGAAAACGATGAAGAAAGGCTGAGCTGAGCAGTGCAAGAACAATTTAAATAGTAACCTTAATGTATATTTGGCCAGGGGCTCTGAAGATTAAGGGTAATTAATCTTCCTTAAGCTCTGAAAAATGCTATCAATATTACCTTACATTTAAGATTGCAGTCTTAGCTAGACTCACTACAAGCTAAGAGGAAAGGAAATTGGAGAAGTATGGATATAAACACTGTAGTT
>NW_008824988.1:1945271-1972944 GCF_000699105.1 Pygoscelis adeliae | reverse complement strand
GACGTATTTTTTTTTATTTTAAGATCTGAAATCAGAGAAAAAAGATTCATAACAAAAAAGTTTTTGCTTTATCTTTTATTAATATAATAAAAGTCCAGGAAAAGACAATGAAATGCTATTGTCTTGTCAGAATAAAGTTAGCAGTTAATGCTGTGCTTTGAAAACATTGCTGTTTATCAAAGCAAAGGTTGTCATGATACTCTGATTGTGATAATGAGAAAAAATAATGACATTTGATCACAGTTAACCTGGAATAATTTAATTCAATTTCCTGGGACTTCTGAAACCCCTGTGAAACTACGGATTTGTATTTTTATGTGCTTCATCTTTGGATTTCTTACGTTACGGACATCAATAAAACATCACTCCTGAATCAGCAGCATGCTACCTTGTGAAACGTATGAACAGCAGTACTCCAAGATGCGGACTTTATAAATTGATTTTACAAACTCAGTATCCATAAGTGGTACTGAATTTTAGCTCATAGCATGCAGCACATGTTACAGAAGCTCATGGATATTTATGTATCCATTAAACACATACAATGCATTGTATGTGTTTAAGTAAATGCAATTGGCAAGTAAATCTAAGGTTTCAGTAAAACAGGTTTTCAGGGATGAAGTTCGTGATTCATACATTAAAAAAATTTGTTTATTTTTATTTTCAGTATATTGTCATGCATTTTGTTTTTACTCTCTCTTCCTTTCAGCAATATGCCCCCCTGCTTGCTGTGTTCAGCACTCAAGGCCAGTCAGAGTTGATTCTTCTCCAGAAGGTGCAGGAGTACTGTTACGACAACATCCACTTCATGAAAGCCTTTCAGAAGATAGTGGTACTCTTTTATAAAGGTAAAAGTCTATATCCACTGTTGCACGCTCTGTGTGGATTCTCTATGCCAACTACTCACCTACGATGTAATAGGAAACAGACATTCTCCAGGTATTGCATATGAGAAGGTTGCGTTGGAGTTGAACTCTGAAATACCTCATGCTTTGATAGTTCAAAGGAGCATGTGGCAGCAGGAAAAGCCAAAACACACCCTTCTCTCTCTGTTGTGTTTATCCCATAGTCAAGAAGCATGAGCAGGATCCAAGCACTGTCCACAGTCTGTTCAAGTGCAGTTTAGTTCTTGTATAAACTGGTTCTAGGAAGACATTTCTATAAATTCCTGGCAGGTTTAAAAAGTAGATTAGAGCTTGGTTTTAAGAAACCTTGAAAGCGCAAACCCTCTTGGCAGGAAGATTTTTCAGGGTTGTGGGTTTTTTTTTTTTTTGTTTTGGTTTTTTATTACTCCCTCCCTGCCAAAAGAAGCTTTCCTTATTCTTCTTTCCCTTTTCCTTTCCCTGCCAATTTCTTGTAGGTGCCATAGTTTAAAGAATTTATTTTTTTATTGTGAAGCTGACTTCTTTGCAAGATTATTCTGATTGGGTTGTCATAGAGACTGATGGTCTTGAACTGCATGTGATGGGTGGGTGCCAAACAGTTTGTTCTGACATTCTTGCTATAAATAGTTGAATGAGAAAAATCAGCAGGAGTAGAAACCCAGTATTGATCTTTATTCACCCTGTTGTGTCCAGGTACATGTGCAAGGCAAACACGTTCAGACTGTTAAAACAATTTCATGGCTTCAGAAGGCAGAAGTAAGTTAATCATGTGGATTTATTTCCATCCTTGTGTCAATACAGCGTGGCCTCAATGATCAAATGAAAAAGCAATACACCGTGTCCCTCTGCCCTTAAATTCTACAATTTGTAAACACTGTTAATGACTGAGGACAAACTTGAAACTGCAACCTGCAGCAAGCACTTTATTCAGTTTTCTTTGGAAAAGAAAATTCACTTCGGACGTGGTGAATGAGTGCCGTAGCTGCTGTGCACTCAGACCATAAGATGGTTAAACCAGAAATAGTCTTGTGTAGGATTCTCTTAAAAATTTTTGTAAATTCTTTACTGCGTTAGCCTGCAAGAGCAACCCTGACGTTCCAAAGTATTTAAGAAAAAGAAAATAAATCACTAAATTGTACATTAAACTTAACATGCTCCAAGAACCGGTTCCCATCTACTCCGCTCACCCTGCATGCTCTTGTTCTGACTCTGGAGATGTGCTTGGGCAGGCTTGTTAGGAAGGGTGAGAAGACTTTAGCCTCAGCACTACAGGTGCCATAATATTGTTTAGGATTTGCATGATGTGTAGAAGAGCGTTTGGAGCTACTGTGTGGCCTGTCGGTGGAAGCTGTGAGCTCAGCGTGTGCAATACTCGCCATGCCAGTATTTCTGCCTGGAATATCTCGGGCAGGCATGTCGGAGCACCTGCCTCTCTGCCATCTGATGCAGTCAAGTGGCAGCACAGCTGCCAGCCCTTCCTGGCCTCGTTTAGGCTGAAGCTGGATCTGCTCTGTTTGGCAGACTAACTGCTGCCTACTAGCAACTGCTTGCCTGACTTTGCAGCCGCTAGCCACAGGGCCCTTCTGAGCGCTGGGCGCAGTAAGGAAGTCATCAGCTCCATCTATTTAAGGCAGATTTGGAGTTAAACACTGTCCATGAGGTGACAACATGCTACTGCGTTAACCAGGGAAGATTCTGGGAGCGCTAGTCCTCCAATTCCCGTTTCTCCTACATGATGTTATCGAGCTGTAATGGCTCATGGCTTTGGCTTGTCTAGAGCCGTGCTGCCTGCCTCTACTTCGTTTCAGTACTGGTAGATCTCACCCTCTCCTTCTCCCCAGTTCATACCTATCCACTAGAAGCAAGCCATCAAGTCTTTTTAGAGACATACACTTTATTGTAGATGAGTTGCTGATGACAGCATATCTTTTGTTTCCTAATAGTCGAGGAAAACAGCCCCCAAAAGCTATTACTGGCTATGTCAGCGGTGAGCGAACAGCAGATGCCCATGTTTCCCTTTTCTGTTGTGCTTCAAGTGTAACCTGCACAGGATCTGGAGAGGTTTCAGGGTACCTAATGAACTTTTTCTAGTGACAAATAAAGGCATCTGAAGTATCTCTGGATGGGCAGACAGAAATGCAGCTATCTATCTGCATGAATGTGGACAGTTTATTGCTTATTACTCATTATGAGGGAGTACTTCCTGGGCATGAAGATAGTCATCAGCGATGATAGACACCAAATGCCACTCATGCTTTGACAAATTTAGTTGTATGACTACTCTCATCAGCATGTCCAACATCTTGTATTTAAATCCTTCCCACATGTCCATCATAAAAGAGCCCTTGGATTACTTTCCTAGGAATTACCTGGAAATACCTAAACATATTAACAGTAACAGTGGGGCTCAATAGCATTTAGAAGGTCTTGAAAGCCTGTGTTGGCTTTTTTTTTTTTAATTCTGTCTCTAAACAAGGAGGAATATCCACTTTTCCCCCAATGAAAGCCCAAGCCCTGTTTTCCCTTATGTGGTAGCACCTTCTTACCAGCTTGTAGGTATAATCTGAAAAAGCAGTTCTGTAGTCAGTTAAAGCTTGTTGACATTATTATTATTATTATTATATCTTTGTGTTACTGGTACAGTATAGAGAAAAATAATCTGTCAAGTTCTGTACTGATCCCTGGCTATGATGTTGCTTCTCTGGTTATCACTTAAAGCCAGTGCAATTGTAAATCTGCCAGCTGCATTTTGACCAATAATCTAAAAGCCAGTTGCAGAATAAGAATTATGGAATTCTCCTGAGTAACACCTAATAAGTTTGCCAGCCTTCTTGCTAGTTATGCTTGCACTAAGATGTATGTTGGTTTTTAGTCCATTCCATGTTGCAGTGTGTCCCTTAACTATGGGTAAAATAAGCATTGTTGCTACTGGATTACGTGCTATATGTCATACTCACTTGCAGAATCTCCTTTCTTTTAGTTTGTGTCCAACCTGGAAAGTTGAAATGTGAAATCATGACGCTATTGAAATTAATAACCATTCCTTTCATGAGGATCAGAATTTCACCCTTTGAACAGCAAACACCCTTAGCAGGCACAAAGCCTCTGTTTACTTTTGTATTAGAATTCAAGACAACATTTACAAAATACTGAAAAAAATAAATCACAAGTACATGTGAAGTAGTACTCTGGTTTGCGGCAGCACAATTAGGCCTCAGAGATACTCCTCTGCAGTACGGAGATGTTGTAACCACACGATGCAGACTGTCTTTTCAAATGCTGCAGGAATCCTGTGCTTACAAGAACTGAATCTTCAAGTCTCACTCGATACACGGGTTTTGTTTTTTGATGGAACACAATTATCTTTAAATATCTCCATTATTCAAGTACTTTCTTTTGGTACTGGATGCAAAATTTTCCCAGAAAAAAAAACAAAACAAAACCGTAAAGACCATAACTGTACTGTGGGTGGCATTCCTTGCACTGAAAGAGCCCTTGCCTTAAGGCTCTGTCCTCCCAGCTGAGTTAGCTGCAGTGGAGTTGAATTTTGCAGGTTGATTGACTGTGGTGGCAGCTGACAGGGTGTGCTTTTCCCTCTACTGCCGATGGCTATGCAGTTTGAGTTGAAAGCAGAAATTCATTCGAAGTGGATGATTTAGTACAAAGTTGAGACCTGAACTTCACGTAACTTTCCAGTTAACCCTGCAGTAAAGACACCGGGCTCTTCAGTCTCTCTGCTCTGCAGCTTCTCCCTTTGATGAGGGATGTCCCTGGAGGCTCTGGCCGTGGGTGGTTTGAGTGGCAGTTGGCTGCACCTGCAGGAAAACCAGCTCTTGGGCTGACATCACCTGGGACTGCAGTGAAAATGATGTTAACACGCCCACAAACCACAGTGTTCAGCTTCAGCTGTTAAAATATATCTGTAATCAACTTTAATGAGGAATAACTATATATATACAAAATGAATCATTCCCTTCCTCCTCCCGTCCCCCCCAGTGTTCCCATTGCTTCAAAGCAACCTACAGGTATGATTAACTACACCCTGTCCTGCATGATTGTTTAATTGAGCATCTCTGTGCTGACAGGAGAATATAATCTCTTATGAGCACTGGAGGCATGACTGTATTACAAATAATATTGCTCAGAAATGAAAGGAGAGTTGTGGTTGTCCTTTTTGTAGTTGAATGCATTTTGTTCTTCTCTGTTAGTGTAGGAGGCTTATTGCTATGGAGTTATATACAGGCAAATTTTTCATCCACCTGACTTAAAAATGTTTTAATCTTTGAGGCACATAGTGAGATTGCATGCTGCTATTATCAGGTTTGGTGTTTTGGGGAGGGAGAGAGAAGTTCTCCCTTCCTCTCTGGCAGCAAACCCATTGAGCTTACAGCCTGCAAATCAAAAAACTAAACCTAAATCCTATTACTGCTGGACTGAGAGATGTGCCTACCTGGAGGCGCTTCCTTGCACAGTGTTGTAATATGGACTGTAATGCAGCAACGGGCTTCTGCAGCTTCTTCTGTACAGCAACTTTGTGTTTTTAAATGTCCACCACACCCAAGAGCTAGCTTGAGCTGGGGAGGAGGTTGCTCTACTCTTTTTTCCTGAAATCTCTCCTGGTTTTCTTTGCCTGTCCCTAAGGATCATAATAGGTGTCACACCCTGAGTAATTCTGCAGCTGTAGTTGTGTGAACTTCAGGACTCTGTGGTGAACGTAAGCTTTTTACATGCAAGGATTAAACTGCAGGTTCATGAGAGTCCATGTGAAATATTTTCAGGTCTGCTAAATGAAAATCCTGATTTGTTAAATGCTGTAATGCCTTTGAGCTGCTGCTAACAACTACTGGCAAGTATTTAATGCAACATGTTTGAAACCTCTTTCTTAGCTCCAGTTGTTTCTGTTACATTGGAGAAAAAGTTCATTGTGGTGGGTTGTGATTTCAGGAAGATCCAGCTTTACGTGCCACTTGTAGGGTTCGCTAAACGCAACTTTGTATGTACTGAAAAAAGCCCAAAGCCAGCGCAGTCCAGTTTTCCCTGTGTTTTCAGCTTACTGTCAGTTGCAGCAAAGTGCAGAAGAGGTTTTATTTTGGAAAAGCATCTGAGAGACAAGGTAACATCCAGTCACACGCACTCACTAAATTCCAAATTTTCAGGGAGACCTCACATTCAGTAACTGTTGGATGTCTTGGGGTAGTTTTGATTAAGTTCAAACATATCCCTGGTTGCTTCCATCTGTTTGTTGTTCAACAGCATATGTGAAATGTGTCCCCTCTGTCTCATTTGATCAGATGCTTTGGGGTTTTGGTGTCATTTATTTCAGTTTGCCTTCCTCCCTTCCCTGCTACATCTGCTATAACCTTTAGGCTGAAGCAGAAGGTGATGCTCAGGGTTGGCACTTTGGCAGGCGAAATCCCAATGGGTGGGACGGCACCAAGGAGCTTAAGGAAACAGTAAAGAACTCAACACGAATGTGTTGATTTTGCAGAGCAAGTGAGGGTAGTTTATTCAAAGACAAAAAGAATGGAAATTTTAATGAGATGTAGAAAGCTGTCTTTAGTCTTTTTATAGAACAAATACAGTTGGATTTTTTTGTTCTTGCCTCTTGCATTACGTAACTGCCAAAATGCCATTGTGGATCCCAGATTTTGCCTCCACAGTCATCAATTACTTGGATAGTTGGCTTGGCTGGATCGCAGGAGCTTTGTTCCTGGGGCTAGAGGTCTGTTGCTAGACCTAAATTTGCATCTGTTGGAAACAATGTGTCCGTGCTGTTTATTAGGATTTCTTTATTCTGAATCTCACTCAGCCTCACATTCCCTCACTGACAGATATTTTGTTTTTGATGCTTGACAGAAAAATGTCAGCTGTGCTGTCCATCTGAGCCAGTCCCTTAAAATGGGTGGTCTGAATAGTGGCCTTAAAACTTATTAGCTGAAACCAGTATAAAACCTTTAGGGAAAAATGATTGCAGAAAATCCCTACTGGCTGTCTTTTAACTGTTCAATCAGGAGGTGTCTGTCACTTCAGATTTCTAGAACCATGCACAGTTCTGTGATCCAACAGCAAGAAAAAGCATGGTATTTCTTATTGTGGTAACTTCTAAGACGTGCAGACTGATTTTTTTTTTAATTTTTTTTTTTTTTAATCCAACCGTCTTACATGGTGTATTTAAAGCAGATGAATAGAGAACTATGCTTTACAGAAGCACAATATTTGGTACTTTATTTTAAGCCTGATACATTACACGTTTTATTGCATCTGGAATCCCTTAATGTATCAGATATTCTGTAGTTGTAGCCTAATATAGTTCATGCAAAGCTTGTTCCACTGTGATCGTATTAACTTCTTTTATGCTGCTTTCAAAAAAATAATCTATCTTCCTTCATGTTCAAAATCTTCTAATCTCCAAAAAATACATTGATTTTTTACAAACACCGATCTGTATTTCAGCTGATGTTCTGAGTGAAGAAGCTATCCTCAAGTGGTATAAAGAAGCGCATGTTGCTAAAGGCAAAAGTGTTTTTCTTGACCAGATGAAGAAATTTGTGGAGTGGCTGCAAAACGCTGAAGAAGGTATGGATTCATTTAAAGAAATATGGTAGTCTCTTGGCAAATCAAATTTATTTTTCCAGATTTTAGTTGTACCAGGCACAAGAGGTATACAGACTTAGAATAGAAAATAGCAGGCGTGACTGCTCCAAATTGTTTCCGGTCCTGCCCGAGCCTAACACCACTTGCTGCTTTTTAATGTTTGTGGTGTCCTTGTGAAGTCCTTAAGTCATCAGGTACCACTTGTCTGCAGATAAATTCTTTAAGCTTCTGCAGGGAGGACCGCTGCACTGATGACAGCGTGAAGTACCTCGGTGTTAGCATGCGCAACCTAACAGTTTTCTGTATCAGTGCCTTTTCTGCTATTATCATCCGTACTGGCGACAGGAACATAGCATAAGCCTGGCTGGGCCACTGCGGTTGAAATTGCTTTTAGGTGAATGGTCAGGCTGAGACACGTGGTCTGTATTTACTGCTTTAAAACAGTTATTGGGGAGGGGAACTGGTTTCTTTATTCCCTAACTTTGTTTTTCTCATGTTCTGTATAGGAAAATACTTTGGTTTGTACTGAATAAATAAGCTATCTTTTTTGCAGGGAAGAGCAATTCTACCTCAATTGGGAAGAGCAATCCATGTGTAATAGATAGGGATATAATTATTAGTGTTCTTTTGCATCCGTTTATTGCAATTGGCTTTAGAAACTTGGAGGGAATATGTAGTAATGCCAAGGAGCAGATAAGACTGCAGCAATTCACATGTGCGGGTAGCAGTATAAAAATGGTAGCTCCTTTCACACTTGAGGCTTTGGACTAGCAATCTTGGTCTAATTAAGCATTTTTTTCCCCTTTTAATCTTCTGCCTGTATGCCTTTCTGTTGCTCTTTATTTTTATCCTTTCCTGCATGTCCCCTCTGCCAGATGTCCTTAATTACAAAGTCCAGTACAAATGGAGACAAAATGTTACTGTAAGAACATGTAGAACGTGTTTGCTCTCGGAAATCTTATCTAATGCGTAATATTTGTTGGCAGCAAGCCCTTTCCTGTCAGGTGAACACAGACAGAAATATAGTATGATGCCAAGTAGCTTTAGGTGACAAAAACACTGTGTACATTCCTACTTCTAAATTACTTCTACTTTTCTTACTTCTCCTCCTTCTACTTCTAAATTACTTTTATGCTATACAAATCATAAAAAAATTTGTTTGTACAGATTTCATACCTGCTGTAGGGTTATACCACATAAGCCTTTCTGGATAGGCTGTATGATGATGATGATTGATATTTGCAGAGTAAATAGTTTAAAGGGTGCTTCCTGGATGATAGCAGTACAGCCTACTCAGAGAGATTAGAAGAGCGAGCCAACAATGCTGATCCTTTATTAAACTCAGCTCAGATTCGCATGGCATGGCTCTGCAGATGAGGACCAGAATAATTCAGAGTGATCTGGATAAAATTCTAGTGACAGATCTGTAAATGAAGAGCTCCACGGTGGAGGGTAGCAGAGGAGATCTTAGTCTTCTGAAGCTGCGCGTTTCTTTCTGGCTTACTCTGTTTAATCTGCCAACCTTTCCTAGAAAGTACTAGGCGTGGTGAAAACTTTCATCTGAATTTTGGAAGGATACCTTGTTATTTTTGTAAGAATTATTCACCTCGCTGTCCTTCTGCAACCTACATGAAGTGTTTTACTTCTCTTCTAGAGTCGGAGTCTGAAGGGGAGGAGAACTGAGACGATTCAACAAAGCACGGTCTCAATCTAGGTTAATGCCAAATGCGCTTGGGAATGCCGTACTGTTCAAGCAAAGAGGCTTTACTTCAGTGTCATACAGAAAACTATAGGCTAGGCTTTCCTTTTGTTTAGGAGAATAAAGGTTTTTAATGGAGCCCTGAGGCATTAGATGCTTTACTTGGGACTCTACCTCTGGCTCATTGTACACTAACTTAGACAAAGACATTCAGCAAGGAGCCATATAGAGAAAGTGAAATGAAATACTTATGGACTCCTTTTTATTAACGGTCTTTTTCAGGTACTATCGTATATGAACACTCCAATTTCTGTTTATAGAACTGTTTGGTCTGTGTTTGTAGCTCAGTATTGGCTTGTGTATGTGATTTGACACCACCACATTTTTTTGAATAAATGGCTTTTATATCTTAGTTTCGTGGTGTTAGTGTGTATGTTTTCTAAATTTGGTTTGCCAAAGTTTTTATGATTCTTCAAATGGAAATTACACAAGAATGTCAAGAGACTGTTTTCATACTTCTTAATCACAAAATCAGCATCTGTAGTTAATTGGGATCACCGTCTAA
This sequence comes from Pygoscelis adeliae, assembly GCF_000699105.1. Lineage (NCBI taxonomy): Eukaryota > Metazoa > Chordata > Aves > Sphenisciformes > Spheniscidae > Pygoscelis > Pygoscelis adeliae. The sequence continues at coordinate 1,963,202 of NW_008824988.1, read as the reverse complement.
TCTTTATTCCCATATTTCCATAAAACTTTGGACAGATTAACTGGATTCCATAGCAAATGTTGATTCATTCAATTTATTAATGCAAAGAAAATGTACAGGAGCAAATCTGCAGAGTCCCAATTTTGCATGTACAAAATCGATGCAAACGATGAGTAGAATAATATGCTGTTCTCAGTTCAGACTACACTCAGTTATTGGTGATGGCTAAATTTTGGAAGAAAAACCGTCTCATTTTAGAAGCATTAGCTTCAAAATATGCATGACTAGAAGTCATTACATGTGAAATCTGAAATTTATTTACATCATCGTGGTGTTACAATTAGATATTTGACTGAAATACATGAATGAATGTATAAACTTCTCAAGACCCATCCTACTTGCCTTAATATTCCCCTTGTGCCTTGATGTGATGCCATTTACAATTCCAGTGCCTGGGACCTGGTTAGGATGTTGCATAAATAGAGCCAACGTGCAGGTTTGTACGTGCATGCAAGTCTCAAAACCCAAGCCCAGAACTAGAGGTCTGACGTTGTGGGAATACTCAGCCAGCGCTCGGGATCAGAGTTCCTGGAATCCTGTGTTGTGCCTCATGGATGTGAACTCAACGGCAAAGGTCCAGTGCAGCACCATCTCCCGACTCCCACTTTTTTTTTCACACGGCAGTTGATCAGGTAACAGTTGCTGCCATTTTATTTCTCACAGGCCCAGTTACTTTGCAAGTAGTCTTCTCCTGCCCCGCTCCCCCCTTTGCCGTCCATGCCTCTAACCATGCTGGTGGCCCGGAATGACTAGGGCAGCGAGTCAGCCTGCTGATACCTCGCACCACTCCAGTTCATCTTCTCTTTAAGAATATGTTACTTAAAACACTCTGCATCCTTCCCTTCAAACACAGAGTTAAATCCACGTGACATATGAGCGATTGGATTAGTAAGGTTTAGAAAAGGCAGGTTTGTATTCTTACGGAGGAAAAGCATGGAAGAGCATAATTAATGAAGTGGTGTATTTTGTCATTAGAAACCAGTAAGCTAAGAGATAGTACAGATTTTTCTGTGGAAAAGTCAGCACTCCATGCAAACCACAGATCATATGGTTGTAAATGTCTTGTCTCAATATGTATCTAGCTTTACTGGAAACAGCAAGTGGAAATCAAGTGCTGTTGAATGGCAGCTTTCCATCTAGAACAGCATTTATTTTTGTAACAGGTATTGATCGTTGGAAGGGGAAATATGTCACGTGGGTATTTCTAGTAACTTAGAGGAGGCAGTAAGATAGTCATACTTACAAAGCAGAATTGATGCATTAGCTGCCTGCTTTCCATTTCAGTCTTTGTTACTACAGAAAATAAATTTGCCAGGCACTACTGACCTGGGACCCTCTGTTCACAAACTGCAGCTGTGAAGTGGTAGTATTGAATCGTCATTGCTATGGAGCCACTATTGCCGGAAACATTTCAAATTCAAAATTGCGGTTTTCTAAGGTACTAATGAATATTCAGTTGGGTGTACATAAAACTACGTTTCTGTGTAATCTAAAACTCAGACTGACTTCAAAGGTGCCGATCTAGAATAACGTGCAGAGGACACCATGAAACGTACCTGCGGTGAGACTGCCAGGATGGTGAGAGAAGGCTGGCTGCGGGCTGGCTGGGCCATCTGCTGGAGAGAAAAATCATCGTCGGCAGGAGGCACTTTCTGGCAAAAGGCAGCAAGCCTTGGATGCCTGCTGCGTCTGTGCCCTCGGCGTACAGCGGATATAAGCAAAGCTCTATCTCATGCTTGGTAGGATGACCACAATGATGAAGTTCAGGTACCTACAAGCCAGGCACCCATCGAGTTGGACTCGATGATCCTTATGGGTCCCTTCCAACTTGAGATATTCTAAGCTTGCTGACACAGTTGTCCCAGGCTCCCTTTATAGTTGTTGTGCTGGAGAGAAATGGCTGTTTTTAGGACAGGGCCACTGGCCAAGCAGAGACGTGATTTCGAGTGGGGTGAGGAGTTGCATTTGGGACTGGCAGTAGTTGTCCAATTTTCAGTCACACAACTCCCAAAACCCAATGTCTTCTGTGTTCATACTGTGTCTAAAGTTTAGCTCCTGGGAGCCCCTCTCAGCTTGCCCTCCCCCAGCAAAATGATGTGTTATTTTGCTGCAGCAGTAAGAGTTTCTGATTCTAGCTTTCAGGAATTTTCCCCACTTAATCTTTGAGATCAGTTCAGATGGGGACTTTTCATGCACATGTGTGTTTTCATCCGGCATTTTAAATATATGCCAGAAACTGAAATAGGTAGGGGCACGAATACAAATAGACCTGGTTTGCATCAGACTGAATTTCAGTACAAACATGTAATGATTAGGCTTTGCAATAAACCTGTGGTTGAGAAGCTGGGCAGAGCTTTTGATGTGACTCTTCAGGCAAAGTACCCTTCCCTGGAAGCCTTCAAAGAGTCTGCATTTCAGCTAAAAACGTCCCCAACCCGAAGCATTTCTTTAACACAACCCTTGAATTAGTATTTCTCTGCTAGAAAAATGGAAGTTACAGTCAACGCTAAACATATTCTTTAAATCTTATAAAAAGATACTTCATAGAAAACGTGCTTCACATAATATATTTAATTTTGAAACATCAGTGGAATCTAAATGTCAGAACTGTACGTACCTCTCTTACTCAACAATAAATTGCAATAGGATGCACTTTAAAATGGGGATTATTGAATTTGAAGGCGATTCCTCCCTCCTTGCTTCTCCCTTCTGAAATCATGTGGAGGTTTTAACTGAGACCCATTTATGTTGCTTTAAAACATTCTTCTGGCATGCAGGTGCTCTCCAGGAGAGGGACCGCATCTTCCTGGGGATGCAACAGTGAGTTAGGTTTTACGGGCTCCCCGATTAAAGCACTGGTTAGAAATCTGAAAGGTGTTGATACAGTTTCTTGCTGCTTCCACTACCTAACTGCATTGCAGGTGTGCCTAACTGTGTAAGTCCCTATACAAAGGGGGCTCCAACCCCACAGCGGTTAGTAATCCTACAGATCACAAACCATCATCGAGCCGACGTTCCCTCCAGCATTTTCAGCAGCAAACCTTACCACGTTTTGGCCGGTAGAGATTTACCCCCAGGACGCGTGGCGATGACCTTCTGCGCCAGCATCCCTCTTATCTGCTTGGCCAGCACATCTCAAACCCAGCGGCCAGACCCGTGCCAAAAGGCGTGGTGGAAAAGTCCCCGGGCTCGTCCCTGCGACAGCCGGGGGCTGGGGCTTACCGCCTGGAGAAACCAGCTGCTGCCAGGCGAGACCCTCTGCAGGGTCCCAGAGTCCAGTCTATTACCAGGCTTGGGAGAGGGAGGGATGCATGGGGGAGAGGGGGCAATTAAGATTTATACACAGAAGTGGTTCTTGAGAATTCCAGCAATTTATTAACCAACTGGAAAATTAAGGATTTAGCTCTTCTTTGTTCAGTCTTACAGGTTTAAGTAGTTTTCTAACAAACTAACCACACGTCCACTGGTTACATGTATTAAAATAATGACCGGTTACTCTTTTAATATTTAAAAATGTTCAGAGATACTGGTGAACTGATGCCTATGTTCATTCAACAAAGAACCCTGAGCTCTAGTAATGACTTCTCTCTAATTAGGGCCCTGTCCATTGATGCTGTTGTCAAAACAGATTTAAAAATGAAAACTATTTTTGAACATTATTTTTAATTATAAATAATATATTAAAATGCTTACTATAGTATGTCCAATGGAAATAATATATAATATTGCTAAATATTATACATATTTAGAATTCATGTGACGTGCATTATATTTCAATATTAAAATATCTTTAAATATATAAATAAAACTTTATAAAATGTAAAATTATTTTTGAAGAAAACTATTTAAAATGTACATATGTGAGAAAGTCACTGCACTAGTAAAAGATGTGTGCAATACTAAAGGGAAGATAATTAGACACAGAGTATTTTGACTACAACTCAGTTTCAGTCCATAAGAGTTCTTTCTAAGCAAATAAACTAGTTTGTAACTTCAAAACTTTTGGAATATATTTTAGTTTTGTTGAGCAGTTTAGTAGCTTTACTCAGAAAGGTTATTTTTAACAAAAGTGTTCAGAAAATTCAGAACACTGGGATTTTGAAGCATTGTTCATACATAAAGTTTTTAGCCTGAATGCAATCACTTGCTGCTTGGAATTTACCCTACTCTGTACTAGTAACGGAGGTGACAACCAGACAAGCAAGTGACTCAGCCTTCTCCCTTCCTGTGCTGTAAGAAATGGCTGGGCAACTACTTTAAGAAAACACACACAGTTGGTCATCTAGCTATGAAAATTGATTTTAGATTCCTTTTAATACCTCTAAGCTATGCATTATTTTACCTCTGCAGCTTTTCAAATTGAGAGATTCGAAGTCTATTAAAAATCTCTGAAAAGATCAATTCTTATCTCAAGCATAATTCAGGACACACCATTTCTTAAAAACTTTGTAACGTAGGAATGCCTTGGAAGCCTACTCATGGCCCAGGGCAAACTGTGCCATATGGATGCACATATGTGCAGGAGAAGCTTCTACTCTTACCACTGCTTTTTGGGGCTTGAGGAACACCTTCCAGAAGGGCTCCTATTCTTCATTATGAGATACGAGGTAGTGGGGTCTCCTATGACCTACCTAGCCACACTCCTGGGTAGGACTTTTCTTTGTGCCTGTTGTTTGGCATATAACGGAGAGCTGGGCACATAAACAAGAGAGCAACTTGCGTCATCGTTTTCCAACTCTTGATAGCAGGCCAAAAGGGGTTAGGCAAGCTTAAGTACAAATACAGGGAAGTGGTAAAACATGAAAAGCATACACTATGCTAAACAGTGCCACAACATAACCTCTCCAAGCTCGCAGTACTACCCACACCAGCGCTCGCTATGGCATCTTTAAGCCAAACACACTCCTTGGCAATAGTAGAGTTCAGCTTCTCCCACTCTCTCTGGGTTCGTATTAGCTAGCTCCCATGATTTTCATCATTTTCACAAAAGCTAGGTTTTGGTTTTTCTTAAGTCCTGTGCAGTTATGAAAAATTATTGCTGAAAACACCAAAATCCTTCTATTTGTTGAATTGTCACTTGCCACCCAAATCAAGGGTTTAATTGACAAGGAGCCATTTTCTCAAGTTTTTAAAAGCGCCCCCCAATCCATTTAAAGGCAAAAGGAAGTGTTAAACAAGGTCTCATAAATGCATGTGTATGTGTGTGGAGTCATTTTGTATTTACCCACAATGCAGCCATAATTCACAGTTTAAGACACAGAACTTTGCTCAAACACCCATGCACCAACCTGAGCGGCACTGATGGGACTGACGGCTGGGACAGAGATGGAGGCCCTTCTTTCCCCTGCAGGTAGCACTCAGGGTTAGGGTCCCTGCTGCAGCGCATCGCAGGGCTCCAGCTCCCAGCACAGCTCTACTGCTCCCAAAAGGTGGTACCTGCGGCAGGGCACTGCCAAGCAACCGTGGTACTGCATGAGCAGCATGAAGCAAACTTCTCGGCGTCTTGTATTTCAGTGGCGCAATTTTATTTCAGACAGCTTGTACATTAAGCAATGAGAGACCAGCACTTCAAGAGGAGCACAGAGAGCAAGAAAAGGTGCTCTCTCTTAGTTCCAGTGCTGGAAATGGTGCGGGGTTGCTGAACTCTGGTTTCTGTTTTGAAGACCTTCCTCAAAATGTGAACTTTCAGAAATAGTGGGTTCAGCCCTAGAGCGGTGGCAGATGTAGGACACACGATTATTCAGCCTCGCTGGGTTTGTCTGAACAGCATGTGAAGAACAAAACCCGTCGCTCTCAAACATGCCCATACTGAGGTGCTGGTAAACTGCCTGGTAATTGTAACGGGGCTCCTCTGGCATCTCAAAGGCTTTGCTTTAGGTTCCCAGCGTGTTTGTGGGCAAGAATAACTACCTTTAAAATCACATTTGCACTTAAAAATGGGGCTTTTTATTATCTAAAATAAGGCTTGTGGGCTAAGACAAAACAGCCCTTCCTCAAAAAGAACCACAAATAATATTATACAGGTTAATTGCAGCCAACCATTCAGTGCTGGCCAAGCTGCGCTGGTTACTGAGAACCAAAACAATGACAAATTACGTAAATATATCTTTTCCAAAAAAAGCCACATCTTTTGATTTTCGAGGGGAGGAAAAACAAATCTTCAGGGTTGGCTTCTTTGGTTTTGTGCTATGATATTTAAGGAAAAGTTAATTCCTGCTCCTTACCAGCCACATGGACCTTTAGAGCTTCATGTAAATGGAAACAAATCCGGGGAGGGGAAGTTATGCCAACACCTGCAGAAGATGTGACTCAGGCAGGCGAACACTCCCAGGCTGTGCACGTAACCTATATGTGGCCCTTGGCACAGAGCTGCTGAGCTGGCATCCCCGACGACCTGCTCACGTGCTATTTTTTCCCCGGCAGGAATCCGATTACAAGCATGACGGCAGCTGCAGTTTCCTCCCACGGAGGTCTGGTAGCTCATGTCACCCCACGCACTAGCAGGGGTTTCAGATGCTTGGCCCCTTCTGTTTTTCTCCCTTCCAGTTTACCCACGTTACTCTCCGACAAGAAAGAAGGAACCTCAGGAGCTTTGGTGGGAGCTGTGCAGGTTGTAGTCTCACCTCACCACTGTTCCCTGCTGCCCTGGGGCACCAGGGGCAATGCTGGGAGAGCAGTGCCCTTAGCACCCATCTGGGGCAATCCAGACAACAAGGAGAGTGAATAGTATGTGCTTCCTTTCCCGCTGCCTCTTCCATGAGGGATGCAAGAGAGAAATGCACTTGTCAGTCTCAGCCATCACTGAGCAGGACCACACGGATGGCTCCATTTTACAGACATACAGGACATGTCCCCTACCCACTGGAGAAGGTGTTGGTGGACTGCATATGCCAAGATCCACCATCATCTCCCAGTCAGCATGAGGAAAGAGGCCAGTGCTGGAACTGCTAATATGACACAGGTTGGACGGGGCTCTGAGCAACCTGATCTAGTTGAAGATGTCCCTGCCCACAGCAGGGGGGTTGGACTAGATGACCTTTAGAGGTCCCTTCCAACCCAAACTATTCTATGATTCTATGACACAACTGCAGACTGACAGGTAACATTTTGGTACTTGGATCTGTCACTCCTATGGCTGCTGGCTGCCAGAAACTCAATTACCTCAGTTCAAGTGTCTCATTTAACAGCTCAACGTTAACAACTGCCACTGCCTCCTACACTCATCACTACCACTTTTGTTGATGGTGTTACAAGACTCGAGTGTCTGCTTCCGTACCGTCCAGCACCCTTCACCCTGTGGGACTGCAGGGAAACTGCAAACTGCTCTGGAACTCCACTAACAGGGAGAAACACACCCGTGAACACCAAATTTCTCTGATTTAGGAACGTACAGGAATAAGAAAAGAAAGATTCGACCCAGAATGAACAAATTATTGTATCATGGCAACTTCATAATGATAAGATGCGTTTGCGTTGCAGTCTCTTCCAGTACATCAGTTGCCTGAGATTTTTCTGTTTATTTTTCCCTGATGAAGTTTAGGAACATTGCTGACAGGCCAACATAACTCTCTCCATATCATTACTAGTTATTGCTGGGATATTTGCATAATGCTGACAGCCATAAATTATGCCAGAAGAAGTAACAGTGTTGTTTCCAAGTATCCAAGGATATGACCAAAATAAGGTTTGTAGGCAGACCTATGTTATTAGACCCACTAGTCTAGCTGGGAAAAATCAATAAGCTTTCGAGTACATCAGTCCTTCTCCAGGTCCAAAATAGAAGCAGCAGCCTTGAAAAAATAAAAAACAATTGAGAAAAACTGCTCTAAAATTCAGTTAGATTTGTATCAGTAAGACCACCCAAGAGAAAATAGATGGTATCTGTGATACTGAAGGATATTCTAAAGGGAAGTGGGCAGGCAGATAATTTATAGTTTGTGGTATAAGTAGGACATGTCAGTGGAAGAAAAGGTTAAAAGATGCCACAGAATCTCTCTCTTTTACTGTGTTGATGACCTAAAGAAGTTCAAATATAGGAGATTCAGACTCTTCCACCTTTGCTCAAGGGTCACAGGCAGCACTACACTAGCTGGGAAAAAATGCTATTTACCAGGTGGCTGGGTGCCCATCCATGAATCAAGTCTGTCCCTTTCTGTCCCTATGATCCAGGCCCTTGGGATAATGCCAGTGCAAAGACATCTTCTGAAAGAGCCTGGAGATGAGACTATACTTCCACAACGAGAAATTTCTCTTGTGTCAAGAGATGGAAGCAGTGTATGGATAGACGTGGAAGATCACACTTTTCCCGCCTTTTGAATATAAAAACATTTTTCTGTGGTTTTGTTGAGACAGTGGGATTCTGAGATTATCAGAAACAATGTTGTATTTCTTCTTTCTATCACAGACTTCGTATCTCCTGCATTTTGCTTTGAGCGTAAGACATTAGTGAATCCAGAAACCTCTGAACCTGTAAAGCTGTTCCAGAAGAAACCACGAAGGCTGATTTCTAATCCAAGGGTATCTCATCCCGTACCCAGCTGAGAACGTCCTGAATTCTCTCTCCCCTCACAAAACACACATCATTCAGTAAATCCAACATGGAAGCACCTTCTTCTCCCAGACAGATCACCTCTCACTTACTGTGGTATCTCACCTACCTCCCCCTCACAGGTTGGCCCAGGTTTCCAAGAAGACTGGGAAAACATTTTTGTCACCCTCGGCTCAACTTCTGGACCTGCAACCACAGCCATCTGCCCTCCTGCGCTGCTGGCTGCCAAAGCGCCTGTGCAGCAGTACCTCCTGCAGCCCCTCGCCTGGGGGAAGGAAGGGGGATCCCCCCTTCCCCAGGGCCAGAGCAGGGACCAAGCGCCATTGCTTCAGGCCCCCCATGGTGCCCCTCCAGCCTGCGCACAGCCTTCCTGCCGGGCCCAGGGGAAGCAGAGCTCATAAACCACATCTGCTGGCACAATTCCTCCGTTCCTCAGAGAAATCTGCATCAAGTGCTAAAATAATCACAGCAGCCAGATTTGTAGGGACGCAGTCTCTAGAGATCCCAAATAGGCCAGTAGCTTGTCAGGGGAAATGCCAGCAACTGGAAACACTGCAAAGACAGAGAGAGAGGAGTAGTCAGTACCAGTCCCAAGAGAAGTATGGGATACAAAAAAAACAGGACAGAAAGATAACTCGGAATAACTGCATAAATCAAGGTCACGTGCTGTCACTTCTGGACCAAACAGCACATATGTACTGCCCTCTCACATGCTGCTGCTCTTCCAGACACACTCAGGTCCCTGTTACAGCCAGCAGAGATTACTTTATCTCTGTTTCTTTCATTTCAGCTTTCAACTACATTTTGTGCATATTCACATTCACAGTTTCCTTTACATGCTTTCTTAGTTTGTGTGGGTGAGTTTTAATATCTTTATAACAACTGGTTATAGTTTAGTGATTTATGTAGCATCTATGTCATCATATTTATGTTATACTAATTTACTGGCTGTCACAGCAAATGAAATAACTTTTTTTTTTTAAAGAAAACTTCCTGAAACAGCAGCTGATCGTGCTCCTTTAACTGAAGAATCCTAAGGGCAAGACGCTGCTCAAATGATACAGGCACATACCTGGATGATTTATTTAAACTTAAATAACACAATCCTCCCTTCAAGGACTAGAAAGGCAAATGGCCACTTGTTTATGCTCTGCCTGCGTGCAAACTCACCTTTACACGTTACTAAACTTGAGTAGGATAGATGAAATGCAAGAATCGGATGCAGGCAAGAAGAACCAGCATGGATAAACCAAAGATCTATGAATAAAACTACTAAAGAAGTCCTAAAGCAACTGGTTCTCATGACCCTAAACTCCAAATGGTTTCCACTGGGTCTGGGAGAGATCTGAAAGCTGTAAGTGGATATATGGACAACTGACTGAAGAGGAACACATGGTGGTGCTGATGTTGCAAAGCAGCCCTGAATTTTTAACATCAAAATAGCACAGAGGAAAAGTGTGGTCTTCTTGGGAATACTAATCCTGAGATTTAAAAAAAAGAAAAAAGGACAATGTCTTCCCATATCAAGGGAAGAATCCACTAGGGACGACTTTAATAACATAGTTGGGAATCTAAAATTAAACCAGAGGAAAAGCACAAAAGCACTGCCTTCTACAAACATAAATGAGAGAGTGACAGCAGAGCAACAACCTGCCAGTTGAAGCCATGCAACAGTGGGAAGGTCTGAACCATGCTGTAGATGACATTTAGACTGGAAATTTGTTTCCGTGATGAAATTCATGCTAGCTGTTCTCACAAGAAGTCACTTAAAATATCAGGAACCCAGAGATACTCTGGAATTCCCAAGGGTTCTTCCTCCACCCCATAAAAACGGAAATGTTAGAAACCCAGATATTCCCCCAAGAGGCAGGCATCGGAAGTAGAAACTCCTTCCAGTTTTGGAGAAGGTATTGAACCTATAGTTACGGTACTGACCCACCTCTCACCAGCCATCTTTCACTGCTGTGCTAGCCAGTAAGGTGCAGAAATATATCCTTCTTCAGAGGCAAACAAACAAAAAAACCTCAAGGAAAAACAGAAGTCATCCAGCTCAGTAAAATAACATTAAATAGATCTGATAAAGCACTGTGAAAAAAAACAACTATTGACCAAAAATATCAAATAAATGTGTTCTATTTCCCAAATGCAGAGGTGCCTACATCATTTGGTTAGTGCAGCGCACATGCCTTTGACACGGGAATGTCAAATAAAATAGAGCATACAATTTAAAAGAAGAACTGTCCTAGCAGCTTCTGTAGTTACTGATTTACCCAGTGTTTGGAGTAAACCCTGTACTTTTGAAGGATCTTCTGCTTTGTTCCATCAGACCTGCGACCTTCCCGTCCCTTGGCTCAGAGGTGCAGATGACACTCATGACAGACATCAAGATACCTGGAATTACTGCATGAATTCTGACAGCAGACTTAGATATTTAAAATGGTTTGCTACTGCTGAAGCAGCCTTCTTTTTCAGCAGCATCCCAGTTATTGCTCTGTTAGCTGTTGTGTCTCTCTCAGTGGCATCAACAAGGCAAGCAGCACTAAGTATACTGCGAGCTGCCACGACTTGGGCTGGTCCAGGGAAACTGTGCCATCGAGTTTCAATACACTTCTAGAAGAAAAGCCGCTCCAGTTGTGACAGGCTGGCAGCTTCCAGAGCTGAAATCTCTCACTCACACATAGAAGGTGGAAATAAAACACAAGATGGTGTCAAAAACACTTTCCAGCTCATACTGTGAAGTGAACTAATTATTTTTAACTTGAAAATCACCATCACTTAAAATTCTCTGCAGAATTACATTTAGATTTACCTTTACATTTGCATGGAATTCAGTGTACTTTCTGTAAAGCACAGTCACTGCAAATTTTCTCTCATTTTGGGATTTTTCACTCATTCATTTTCTTTAAAAAGAAAGAAAAGAAAATAGAACAGCATAAAACCCACTGTGTCCTTCCTTCATCCCTTACTGTTTGCTTCTCTTACTCTCTTACACAAGGGTTCTTGACCCATGTGAAAGTACATAATTAAATGGAAACTGTATTAGCACACTGGCAGAACTCTTTGCTATGTTAACTGTATAGAAAAAAGCAACTGCATAGAAAAAATGAACAAACCAAAGTTAATACCTAGCCGATTCACATCAAACCATTTTTGACTGATGGCTGTCTCGACCAGCACCAACTAGAAACATGAAAAACCACAGCTTCAAAAGGGCGACCACTAAACTGGGAATGCAGGCTGGCGAGCCTGACAACAGAAAGAGGCAAGTCTTTGGAACTCCGAGAAGAAACTTTGGTGAAAGATAAGCCATGCCCTATCACCTTTATCTTCTTCTAGGGAAATTGTACCAGGCAAATTCAACTGACAGAAAATTTCTGTGTGCTTAAGGGAATAATTACTTATTGCAGATATCAGTATCTGACTGTCACCTTGTGTAATGTCCCTAATGCAGATGTTTGGGCACTGAGAGCAGAAAGCACTGACAGTAGACTTGATAAGTAGCTAACCTGTAGGATAAAATATGAAGCTAAGTTTAAATGTGTAAGCCTATATATTGCTTAGCTTGCATAAAGTCAGAAATGCATGCCACACCAAGACAAACAGGCTGATTTTCACAGTGATATGTCTGCTACTGTACTGGAGCTGGACGTACAGCTCAAGAGCAAAGCAGTAAATTCAGAATAAGCATGAGACTTTAGGGTTTCGCTGTCAAACTCTGGATATCACCTGACACTCCAAGTAACAAACAAGGTTTGTTTCTTCTATTTCATAGTTACTAGGCACCTATTCCACCATTAGTGTCATCTGCTTGGAAGAAGACTACTGGAAAATAAAGAGCTGTGCTCATAGATGAACATACTCCTGAGCACTCACGTTGCTCTAAATTTTTACGTGAGGGCCTGATACTCTTTCAGTGCTTTCAAGGGAAAAGACCAAATGATGAAACTGCTTCCCAGCTTGTCCCCAGCTTGCACACAGACGACGGTGGTGATGCAGCAGAACTGGCTGGCAACGGCAGGTTGTTTTCCTAACTAAAGAGTCATAGCTTTTTCTATATGCTCCTCTTGCATGCTCAGAAGTACTGCATTCACATTACTAGCAGCTCACGGCTGTAGGTCTTTGCAAGAAAAGATGCTAGGCTGTTCTAATAATGAGATATTTTAAAGAAAGATGAATTGCTAGGGGCACATAGCATTATTACTGAACCAACTGCTTCAAAATGTATGTCAGGTGTCTAAATTAGTTATGACGCTGGTTTAAGATTTGATATTAGGAAAGAAATTAGGTTCTTTAAATTTACCTTCTGAATTTTGAGCCATTTACTGCTCATGTTTTCAAGGTTTTGCTCACAACTAAGTTGTCCATTTCTGAAAGATTCTCACATCATCACAGGACCACAGCAGCTAACTTCTTTACTACACATAGGCCATGCCGATGGAGCAGGGTGAGCATACTGACTGTGCTTTACAGAAACCACAGAAAGAAACAACAGATACACCAAAACTGGGCATTCTGTCTTTCTCTTCTTCCTGTGAATTTCTTTCACCTGGGGATTGCTGGTTTGGACCAAACGTCCCTACTCTCTCACAAGTGATCTATCCCACTTTAGCAGGAAGTCAAGGGAAAATACCAGCTCATGACATCGCAGGGAAAAAAGGACTGCTCTGGCTCCTGGATGAATGACATAGGAATGATGATGGAACTGTGTTTATTTAACCTAGATAAAAGAAGGCTGGGGCAGATCTGACTGCAGTCTTCCACTTTCTAAAAGGAGTTAGAGCGAAGACAGAGCCAAGCTCTTCTCAGAGGGACACAGCAAAAGAACAAGGCAATGGCCACAGGTTGCAACAAGGTTAATTCTGGTAAAGGAAAAGTTTTCACAGTGAGAGTACTCAAGCACTGTAACAACTTGCCCCAACAGGTGTTGGCCCTCCACCCTCAGAGATGTTCAAAACTTGACTGAACGTCTCCCTGAGCAAACTGCTCTGTCTCAGGAGTTAGCTCCACTTTGAGCAGAAGGTTGGTCCCTTCCAACCTGTGTTCTCCATGGTTCTGTGACAGGCACAGCACAACTTGTCACACAGCTCACATGCACGGGATGAACAGCAGCACAGTCAACAGACATACCTGGCGACGAGCACTTAGCTAAGCAGCTTACATCAGGACCTTGGTGCTCGAACTTCCTTGGTGATGCACAGCTTTTCTCCCGACCCTTCCGCTCCCACAGTACAAGGTCTTGCTCAGACTGTCCTCTACTGTTCTTCTATGTACTTATAAACACTTTGGATTTCTGCTTCTTAGCATATGATGCTTGATTACTTCAGGATTTCTTGGAACTCTCCCAGGGAATCACCTCGGAGGGCATTCAGCGGATGGTATCCGTTTCCCCTTCAAACCAAAACGAAGTGGTGATGGTTTCCACCTTCACCTGATAAAGAGGAAACCTTTGGGCTGCGATGGTAATGAGAACCTGCAGCAGACATAAGACCAATAAAAACCGCAATTAATCTGAAAACTATTTACTCTCCCACTGCTTACACCCCACTGTTAGTCCACAGGCATTAACATGTCCCGTTAATCACAGAGTTATTGTCTTAACTTATATTTACTGTTGAAGTTTGCTGGGTTTATTTCAGACCTGAAGAACAGATATGACAGTGGATCAGGTGCCAGCACACTGCACTGATATACTTCCCATGAGAACAGAGCATGACAAACACTGTCTCTGAGAGGCTACCTTCCCAGCAGTTATCCACCTCTCCAGAGAGACACACAAATGTCTTATACATAACAGCACAAGTAAGTTTGGATTTGGCTGCAGGGAGCATTAGACCACTTCGCTGCCTGGATCTAGAATTCTGCTTTTTTCTCTTCCAGTCTTAACTAAAACCAGCCCAACTCCAGGACACCGTTGAACCCTGGTCTTGAACAGAAGGATTGGGCTTTGGGTCAAGCCTTTCATGTGCTACTATTCAAAAAACCATTATACTGCTATTTTCAGCCTCCAGTTGTTTCTTTAATACATTAGATGCAACAAACTCTCCTTATCCTAATCCTCTATCAGCTTAATTCAAAATGGATTTTAAATGTGCCGAAAGGCAATTCTTACAATTAAGATAAGATCTTCAGAAAACCCCAAGAACCCCAAACTAGCTTCTGAACCTAGTAAAAGAAGCAAATACTCATTTTATATTTTTAGAAGGCTGACTTCCGAAATACACTTTCCCTTTAAAGTCCATGTTCTGGTGCTGTTTTAGTTCTTTGTTGTTTTTTTTTTTTCCCCCCCTCACCTGTCTGTAAACGTTAGAGGGACAAACTTCACCAAGTCTATCTTTTGTCTGGCAAGCGCTATTCATGGGACAATTCAAAAGACATGGGCATCAACTGAATTAACAAGTAGACATGCCATTGTTACACCCCAATGTTATTTTCACCCACTGCATGGTAGATCCGGTGGGAATTATAAAGAATAGCTTAGAAAGCGAGGCTGGACATCCAGCCGCTCCATCCAGAACAATGGCTGCATGCTTGCCTGTAGCTGCTTTTGCTTGAAAAGAGTCTCTCTCCTAGGTAGTTTTCTAACAGCAATTTAACTTTGCAGGCTTAATCCAAGAACTTTATGCCATTTTGATTTTGGTCAGAAAGTTTCTCAAAGAATACATTCAGCATCTGTCTTTCCAAGAGCAAAGATGAACGAACTGTTATTTCTTCAGTAGTCATTTGTAACCACTTGTCAGATTCATTAAACTGAACATTTGCTATGTCTTTGTGCTTTTGGAGGAGCTAATTTCTGACCTAGTTGTGGGTTGCTCTAGCCACTGTACTTAAATGGCCTATTTTCCTGTCCTAGTTTCCCTTTCTCAACCTACAATGCTCCACTTCACTAAAAATAAATAAATAAAAAATGCCAGTTTTGTATGTTTTTTTCTTCTCTGCAGAGAAGAACCTCCGATCCAAACAACACAGGCAAGTTTATTCTGTATGCCAGAATCATCTCTCCCTTGTGTCTGGCTTGTAATGATCATCAGCATGAAACACCACCACAACACCTTGTGTGTCTACCCGTAAGACAGCAAAGATCCATGCAACAGCTACGCCTACCTCTGCTACCCCTCACTGCCTGGTGCCAGAAAGGGCTTCTTTAAGGTTGGGGGTGGAATGGCACGAGCGCAATAGCACTGCCGGGGAACTGGTTTTGTTCCAGGAAGTGGAGAGAAACTCATGACTGCATGCAAACACTGTGGCACAGAGAATTAATTACTAAACAATTCAGTGAATAACTGGGGTATGTCCACAGGACATTTGCGCCGAATTTAGCTCTTAAAAAATCTCAATTGTTACTGCAGATAACATTTTAAGTGTATGTTTTATTGACTCCATATATTCTACCTGCTGTGTTACTGATAACTAAGGCGACTGACACGCCTGAATAACTGAGGCGGTTCAGGTGACCGAGATGACTCAGATTTCCTTTTTCAGTGACACGAGAAATGACTGGACATTGGAACCTCTACTTTCCATGGAGAAACACAGTTGATCATAAACAGCATTTTACTTCACAGACTTTGTTGACCCTAATACAGATCCTACAGCCACCATCAAACTTCAGACACACTTACCGGTCCAAGCACAGGAACATGCTTTAATGGTCAACTGCCAAGGTAGGATAAGCCCTTTATTTACTCCAAGTTAAGCCAGCTGAAACCCTGTCCCTTTGTGCATATTCACTATGCACCTCAACGCTAGCATTTAAAAATGTCAACTGCATACAAGAAATACTTTGAAAACAATTTAGACAGACAGCAGATGCTTGGCTTGTTTTTTAGGGCTGATGCAGTAAGCTTTAAAAACAATCCTACGGGACCTTTTTGCATACATAAAAGGAAAATTATAAATTCCCTAGATGCTGCACCATTATAGCAACAAGTACGAAATTACTGATTTTAACACTGTCATTTGCAGTTTTCCTATAGTGTCTTTAAGGAAGCAAAAAGACTGATGCTAGACTTTAAAAAAACAACAACAAAACAAACAGAAATACCAAGACAAATGTAGCCAGAGAAGAAAATTGTGCAAGGTGCATTCCAAGTTTCTTTAAAATCCTAATGGAATTAGCACTGGTTTTAACACGCCTGATTGTCTTGCAATGGAGTTCATACAATTTAGACTTACTGTGTTTATTTTTCCTACTATCAATCACAAGTATTTTGCTTATACATTTAAGAAGAGAAAGTCAAATTAAAGTCTAACTTTAATAATTAAAAGTACAGAGATTGCATGTGACATTTCTACTCCTGGAAACACCTAGCTTTTTTTAACCCTGTTTTTCCCCTCCCCAATTTTGATGTGCATGAGAGACTTTATACAAACAACAGGGGAAGAAAAATGACTTTACAAGACAAAGGGTGAAATGAACTACTCAAAGTGCTGTCAACAGCTCATTGTAAACCTGGGAAAAATAAAGCGATAAAAATCAATTTCTGCAAACAATGTTTCACTTGCAATGTTTTAGACACTCTATAATAGTAGAGAGTAAGAAAAAAAGATCACACTGTCTTAATTTTAAGACAATAGTATCTACTTTAAGAGAACTTTGTATATACTTGAGCCTTCACGATTCAAATTTGTGCCTCAGAAGTGACACAGACCTTTAGAGTTCAGGCACATAGTAAATAACATAAACCAGCAGAGCAATAATGTGGGATCGCAGCCTACAGAAAGAGAAGAGATTTGCCTATAAGCTGAGTTTGCATTCAGAGTGTTTCAGCAGAAGGCCCCATGCAGAAAACATCCTGGAAACAACCCCAGCTGATGTGAGCTTTACAGGGAAATGAAGAGTAAACTACCCAAACAGCTCCATTTGAAGCTCTTCTGACTAGTAAGAAGCGTGCCGGCATCGAGCCACAGTAAACTCTGTGTTTTCACTCCTCTCTCTCCTTGCAGGCGTGTTTCCTAGTGTACTTTTGTACTGTCTGTAAATGCACGTCAGCAGCATTACAAATGCCCAGCCTACTCTCCCCCCATCGCAGTTTCCCATGAAAGAACGACTAATTCACACTGTTCACAGCTCCTCCTGTTGCCAGCAGTGCCATTGAAAGACACCAAAGAAGGGCAAGAGAACAAAGACTGTGCAAGGAAGCAGAGAATAAGCCTCAGAAAAAAGTGAGGGAAGAAAAGGAAAAGGCATATTCTGCTTTTGGATATGTCTGGCAGCTCTGGATTCATGTAACAGATGGGCGTGCAGAATTTGTCCCCTATAGAGACAAAGGGTAAGGAGACAAATACTTAGGATCCTCACTTGGACCAGCTATTTAAATAATCTTTTTTAAAAAAATAATCAAATA
>NW_008824988.1:1942821-1945166 GCF_000699105.1 Pygoscelis adeliae | reverse complement strand
CTACAGAGAAAGGATGATTTTCCTCCAACTGCAAGAGCCTTTTTATAACCAACAATTTGTAACTATCCATTTAAAAGAATTAAGCCAATTTAGTTCTAGCCAGAATACAAGTGAAGTTCTGCAGCCTGATGGGGAATAGGAGCCACAGACGTACTCCTGACCACTACCAGAAATTACAGCAGTCAGCACAGCCGAATGCTGTAACAGCAAAAGTATTATCCTAAATCGAAACCATATTATTCCAAGTTTGTACTATAACTTGTGAACAGAACTGGAGGGGGGAAAAAAAAAAGAACTAGATGCTGGCTACATTCATTTGTCATAGCTCTATTTACTTAAGTGAAGCCCCTGATTACTCATACCAGCTGAACTGTGCTCCAGAGTTTATGGTCAGAGGTGGGTACAAACCAAGTCGCATTAGTCATGGCTAGATGCCTATCTGAAGAAGTAAACCTGTAGTAGGTACTTCTCACCCACAAAGGACTGTAGCAGCTGGGTCCCTTAACAAGAGCCACCAGCTTTAATTAAGAAAGTGGAGGTACACCTTTTAATGATTAACAGTGAAAGAGATCTTCTAAGAAGGGCAGTGGATCATAATATTGAATAATTCAGCACTATAACCAAAGCAACAATGGTACAGTAACTTTATATGTGAGCATTTGCAATAAAATCCAACAAAAAACATTTGATATGCTGATGGCTTCTTGTGTTCAGGAAAGGGTATACATTCAAGATACTCCTTCCTATCGAGAGGGCTTCAAACAATTTCTGAAACCAGTCTTCACAACAAAATTAAAAGCAGCTGGTAAAATTGCACTGAAGTAAGTGACTTTATACTGGGCTTACGCTCTTCTTGGGCCCAAAAGATCAGAAGCGTGGCCCAGTAAAGCCTGTAGCTCCAGTCAGTAAATCTACATTCCCAATAGGCCAAATTAGTCACAACATCGTCAGTTTAATTAGCAAGGGGGAAAAAAAACACAACAGATTTTTCACTTATCCTGTCACTTCACTCCAGCAGCAGGGATAGTCTGTGTCTGTCAAGTTTAGAAACAAACAGAAAGCTTCAGCAGCTGTTGAGCATTCAGATTTAATTTATGGTCACAAATATTGGAGAATTTTAATTTGTTGCCTGGCTAGCAGCTGAGAGGTAGATATACATCAGTAAAAAAGCAAAGAGTCTTTGTTATTGCATGAGAAAAATATGTGTATTATATTTAATTGCAGGAGTCTGGCAAAATATCGAAGAGCATGGAAAAAAGATGTTAAAAAAAAAAAAAGAAAAAAGATCTGAGTGACAGACCAGGAAAGACAAAGCCTGCTGCTGTTCAGCCTCTTTCTGTCTCACTGTTGGCAAGGATTATTAGCCTGCTGCAGCTTCCCTTAGCAGACGAAGGCCAGCCAAATTACATAAAACAAAATGCTTTTGGAATTTCCTTCTTAAATTATTTTGATGACAAGTTCCTATTAAGAATTGTTGTGAATTCATCAGAAAGTAGACACAGCTTCCTCTGCTTACTAGGAACTGACCATCACAACTTCTTCTCTGGCACCAAACCCTGATGAAGTAAAACTACCGCACCACGTACCCTTACAGACATCCCAAGGGAGGAACACGTCTCCTTGTCTCTTTGTGAAGCCCAGCAAAAAGATAAGAAGATATCTCGGACACTAATCCTGCAACACACATGCACACTGAAGTAGCCAGCAGTTATTAGATTTGTTGTATTATAAAGCATCATACAGAGTCCAGGCCGCAGCGACTGCAGAGACGGGATTTTGGAGGGTACTAGTGAACTGGGACACCATTCCAGCCAATTAAAAACAGTGACAAAAACTTGGTACTGGCTAGTAGGAAACTGTTGATAGAGGTGGAGAATTTGGTCTGACTACCTGTAAGTAAAAATATTTAACCCTCAAACTAAGGAAATATACAGAGGTAAATATGTAAGAAGAGGCACAGTGGAAACATGACTGTTAATACAAATTTTAAAAAAGAGAAATCAAAATACAGATTAATAGCTAGTAGAACTGTAACAGTACTCTAAATACTTCAATGCTCTGGAAAAGTAAATCCCTGGATGCTTCCTTTTGATTACACAGGGGACTAGGTCATCGATTATAGGTATGTACCACCATGGAAGGGGAAGGGAGGAACCTCTCGTTCCCTAAACAACAAAATGGCCGAGGAGATGCCAGGCCTCCTCCAGCCACCCTTAGGTAAGGCCCCAGCAAGTTCCCCTCTCCCCGCTTCATCTCGCAGGCAGAGCACCCAGCCAAGGACCACCCAACGGTCGCCTCCGGCAGCGGGGCAGGTGGCGCTGCCAGCCCCGGGCGCCGGTGCCCGG
>NW_008824988.1:1898515-1941953 GCF_000699105.1 Pygoscelis adeliae | reverse complement strand
GCGGAATGTCTCGTCCCCTGCGTCCCCCGGAGCTGGTCTGGGGAGGGGGCGGCCCCGTGGCGAGGGTAGGCCCGGCCCGCCGGTGCCCTTTTTCCCTGTCTGGAAAGGTCGCTGTGCAACCCAGGCGTGAACGAGTAAGGGTTTATTCTATTATTCCTCAGCCAAGGACCAGCACCGAAATAAGTGCAGTTCGGTGAGTGTCAAGTGCCATGTCTGCGTTCTGGGCCATACAAGACCCTTACAGACCAAAGCACATTGGAGAGGGAGGGGGGTGTGCTGGAGAGGCCCCCAGCCCCCGGGTAGGCAGGCTTCCCTGCTCTCCTCTGGGATGTAAAGTCTGGCTGCTTCGGGGCAGTGGGAACATGCGCGAGGGGGGAAAACAAGTAGCATGCTAAACTGAAATAACTGAATTGCTGGGGAGCTCCAGGCAGGTGCCTGCTTTTGTTCGGGTAAGTTGGAGGACCTGTTTCCAACAGAGAACAATAAAGTCTCCAGTTGTGGTATAGCTGTGGGTTTTTTCCCTCATTATCTATTTTAAAATGACACAGAAATAGCAAGAAACAGGACTATGTGTAATGGCTTCCTCTCACAGCACTTCTGGAGAGGTAGTATGTCCTCTAATGTTTCATGTTAACAAGCGTGCTTAGGGATGACTTTCGGCAGACTGAAACTGGGGTCATCCAGTGCTTGCGGGCAGTTGTATCAGTGCTTTTCTGAAAGCACTGCCTGATCTGAACTGAAGGCGAGACAGGAGATCAAACAGGTCTAATGCTGTTCATCAGAACAAACGGTTCTTGTAGCTGGCGGCTACTGGACTTGATGGTAATCACCAGGATGGAGCATGAATGGATGTAAAAGTGCCTGTGCTGAAGCCGGAGTTGTTTGTTATATTCTTTGGTGTATGAGGTGACCCTCGTTCCCTCAGAAAAGAGCGGGACAAAAACCTTAGTATAGGAGAGGCTGTGCTATTGCGCCTGCTTCGTTGGAGGAGCTTGCAGAGTTGAGTATGTCCCTGAAAAAGTCCCTGGAGCATGTCTGGGGAGCCCAGCCTATCTGCTGTGAAAGTCACCCGGGATCCCTGTGATGCTGTGGGTTGCGCATGCTACCCCCAGCCAGAACAGAGGGGAGCAGGTAGGCATTGCCTCATTTGGCATCTGTGGTTGAAGGTAAGTTTAGTGTATGTAGACTGTCATGATGAAGGTAAGTTAGAATCATAGAATAGACCAGGTTGGAAGGGACCTCAAAAGGTCATCTTGATCAACTTTTCGCGGGATTGCCCCATCCCAACAGATGGGTTATAGGTGAATTGTCCCATCCCGATTTCTCTTTTCAGTAAACCAGAGGTTAATGCAAGACCCCTTTTTGTTACTGTTGTTGTTGTTATTATTATTTATTATTATTATTTCTTGAGTGACAGAAGAGTGAGAGAAATCTGGATCTTTCTAACATAATACATGCACAAATCTCATTTTGATGTCATGTGGACAGCAGGTATTTTTTCTGAAGACACCATCACTTATTCCTACAGCCATATATTAACCAGGTGTAAGGGGTCTGGTAGGTCCTTTGGGCGTATTTGGCCTCAGCAAGGGTGGGTTGATCTTTGGGATCTCTGTAGTTCTGTTTGTGATACCTGTACAGTGCTCCTATGACCTTAATCTTGCTCTGATGTCTCCTTGAGTCGAATTTACTTTGTGTGTGTCACTTGGTCTCCTTTCGTCTGACCTATGGAGAACATATGTTTTTGCTGAAGGGAAGGAATGACTTCTCTGAATTACAGTAACTGGAAGATCCGATTGTTACTGCTTGTGTTGCTTATTAATTATAGGCAAGTTACAAGACTAATGCTTTTAAATTCTGAGTTGCAGAAATAACATTTAAGGTGTTCAGCTGGCCTGGTGGAGTTGATCTAGCAAAATGTGTGGGCTTCTCTGTTCCTTGGTTAGAAAAAAACCTGACAATATAAGACTTGAGTTGCAACAGCACAATGAATGATGGGCTTATTTTTTCCCAGCTGGAAAAAAATACAGAAGACAACTAGAGCAAGAACATCATCATCATCTTTTTAAACAATGTTAATTCACAGTAATAATTGGTGGGAAGGGAGTAGTGGGGGTAAGAAGGAATATAAGGTCAAACAGGTAATGCTTCTTGAATGTTTTTCTAGCTAGTATTGATGTGTCTATCACATGCTTGGAATGAATTAACCCTCAGAACTGTATATTGGGAGTTACAGTTTATATTCTGCTTTTCTTTAAAACGCTCCTAGAATAGGATTTTTTTTTTAATGCTGTCTTGTTTTACTTTTTACAGTGGTGCACCAAGAAAAATACATGTCCTGGCAGTAATAAATCAGTTAGTGGTTTAAGGCAAGAAACCAGAAACCCACTAACCTAATTGCTCACTTAACATTCTTTTCAGATGGTACTTTGCTGATGACTTTTGGTTCTTCTCTGGACTAAGTTAATGTCCTTAGGCCCTGACTCTATTTTTAAATTTACTTTATATGAGTAATTCTAGCATCTATGCTGAGTATTGCTGACTTCAGTATGGTTCCTTATGGGTATTGGAGGAGTAAAGAAAAATAATTGAGACTATTTGTTGACTCAATGTGTCTATAATGACCTGTATTGCTGGAATAGTGTCTTACATGGAAGAACTGTCTGCATACAAGGACCTTTAAAATACCAGTTTTTGGTATCTGACCAATTTTGTCTTTTATTTATTCTATCATATTTACATTTCCCATCAAATGGCAAACCCATACAAACTGTTTAAAATGCCTGTCCACAGAGTTCAGCCAAATTCAAGGATGTGTATGTAACTCAAGACTTCTAATCTTCCAGGTATGAGAACCCTAGATGCTGGCTCCACTAATATTTGCTCACTTTAACCAGACAAGGATTTCCTTAGGTAGACAGTGTTCCTTCCAAGGAAGTCTTGAGTAATTGTGTTGAAGTGTGAACAGTTGATATCTTATTTCAAATCAGATTCTCAGAAAGGAAAGGGAAATTCCTAAGTCCGAGCTAGTGATGAAAGATTAAAGTGGTAGCTGGGCAACAAGATTAAATATTTAAAATAAAATAAAAAAAGAAATACTGACAGTCAGTTCATTTGGATGGTGTGTGCTGGTTTTGTCACCCAAGCAGCTACTTAATTATTGCTTCAGCAGCAAACATGAAGTGTTTGTTGTCAGTATGTAAACATCTTGCCTTTGTTTTGATAAGCAGGCTTTCAGTTTTTCTTTCACCTAGAGTGGCCATTTGATTTAAAGTGAAACATATGGTACCTTAACCATTAAAATTGTGTATTTTATAGTAGCACAGAGTTCATTCCAAAAGAGCATCCATGTTTCCTCTTAATGCTAGACAGTACTTTTATCAAAATCATTTACTTTTTATAATATTTTGCTCTCTGAGCTTGTTTTCTAGACTGCCTATTAAGTGTCCTGGTTTTTGCATCACTTTCCAAAGCATTGTATTTGAAAGGGGTTGTTTTTTTTTTTCCTGTTGCTGCCTGTTGTTCTCTGGGTGCAGCATTTATTGAAAGTGTAATTAGTGCGTTTCTGCCCTCTTTATCAAAATGACTTTTCCTGTATTATGGAAGTATACAAAGATGAGGACAGAAGTTCTCAGATTTGGACAACGCGTGTTTGGCATGGTAGGGTTTTTAATAGTGTTTGTCTTAGCTGCAGCGTTCCTGACACAGAGGGGTGAGCATGTTGCATCTTCCATGCAGATCTGCTAGCTCCATCTCCCTTCTCCCTGCATAGGGGAAACCTGGTGTTAGAGGCAGGGTGAACATCTGGACTTTCCTAGGGAAAGGGAATGTGACTGTTTTCTGTGTTTTCTGGTAATTCCTGACCATTGTAGTAGCTGTGCGGAGCCAGGTACTAGCTAACAGGAATTAGAGAAACACAGTGCTTGCCTCATGTGGCAATTTCTTTCACAGTGGTAAATGAACCTGTGATCTCTGCATTCGATTCCATTTCGGTTTGTTTAAGTTTTGTTTGTTCAGAAGCAACCAGTAAATAGCCTGATATTTGCTGTGTCTGATGGTCTCCAGTTAGCATTTAGAGGTGTCAGCATTAAGAGTTTGCCCCAGCACCAGCCTGCGCTGGGCTGGTCTAGCTCGTCATCCTAACTGGATGCTCAGCAGGTGGGACAGGTTGCCTTGGAGCCATTTCTGTCATTCTCAAGGAAATTTGGAAGGCGGCAGTATAAGCTGTGCTATCTAGTCTTGATGTGTTAATAAAACAGTGGTACAGAAGCTCCCAGGTATGTGGCAGGGAAGGTTAATGTTGGTCATGTCAACTTAGTCCCGGGGTTTTTTTTGTTTTCATTGGCTTTTTGGGAAGGTTTCTGTGCTTGCACTTGAGAACACAGAAGACTGACTACAGCAAAAATATAGATACATATTTTAAGACCTTTTGTCGGTGCTTGGGAATGCCTTCAGCTATACTGTGTGTCAGTTTATAGCCAAAGTGACAGTGGTTTGTGGTAGCAGGTCAGAATTGAGACATGTGCTGGCTCTGTAGGCCAGGTAAGAGTGGGTTTTGTTTTTTCACTTGCCTTGTGCAGAGTGCGTAGTGGCATTTGAAGCTGGGAAGGCAGACCGTCTTTAGTGAAAGAACGGGAGAACAACAGGGCACAGAAGAAGGAGGCTATATGGAGCATGGTATGTTTTGGTACCACTGATGTTTTCAGCCATCCTAGCAGTGCAGCTGGGCACTTCAAAACCAGCACAATTATCGAGAAGCCCTTTGAATGCCCTGTAGTAGCCTTGTAGCTTAAGTTATTGGTTGTGTTCTTTCTACTGTTGTTTTCGTGTTGAGGGAGATATATGTGTGGAAGAAGGATCTGTGGGATCATCGAGCTTACTGAAAATGTTTCACAACTTCTTAAAAAGCAATGAACAAACAAGCAAGCAAAAGTAAACGTTTCAGAAGATAGTTGTTCCTGCTACACAGCAGAAAGCTTGCGTTTCCAAAGACCAGGGAGTATAAAACAGGGGTTGAATCTCACTGCCATTTTAAGATGAAAGAAGCTTGTTACACGGTCAAAACCAATTTGATCCTAATTATTGGCCAACAACATGAAGAACTCTGAACTAGGCCTTCAAACGGAAAGAACTGGCTTTTGTGATAAGAGACAGGAATGCTGCCTTTCACATAAATTACTTGTTCCACATCATGTGTCTCAAGGCTGTTCAGTAACCAGACTACTGATCACTCCTCATTTAAATAAGTTTTTGCTTTCTGTTAGAAATCCTTGGGAGGTACCCAGAGCTTTCCTTACTGCTCAGCTTTCACTGTGCTCTCAGTAAAGCTGAAGAAGTACTGTAAGGAGATAAAGTTGCTTACAGTTTGGCTAGCTTACAGCTGTGATGGAAATCAATTTAGCTTAGTCTTAGCTTGCTAAAGATGCACCACTATATACTGCCTGTTGTTTTAATGTGTTTTTAGATGAAGTGCAGGGGACCAGAAGAATTGTCTTCTAGATTCTCTATGGCTGTGCAGAAGTGGTTGGCCAAGTTGAAGGGGAGGGTGGTGGAAATCTCTCCTTCAAAATATATACCATTTGAGGTTTAAACTTTAAAACCCCCTTAAAAGAAGTGGAATATGAAATTATATGTGGAGAGAGAGGTTAGGGAGGATGTGTTTCATCATGTGTGTAATCTCTCTGGTTTTAGTTCCTGTTCCATATCCAGCCTGACAGCTATTCTGTAAATATTTCCTTTACTGATACTACTGTAAATGCTGTATAATCTCTTTACCCGGGTGTCATGGTTTAACCTCAGTCGGCAACTAAGCACCATGCAGCCGCTCACTCACTCCTCCCCACCCGGTGGGATGAGGGAGAGAATTGGAAGAGCACAAGTGAGAAAAACTCGCGGGTTGAGATAAAAACAGTTTAATAATTGAAATCAAATAATAATAATATAATAATAATAATACACAAAGCAAGTGATGCACAGTACAATTGCTCACCACCCGCCGACCGATGCCCAGCCAGTCCCCGAGCAGCGGCCCCCCCGGCCAGCTTTCCCCCAGTTTATGTGCTGAGCATGACGTCACATGGTATGGAATGTCCCTTTGGCCAGTTTGGGTCAGCTGTCCTGGCTGTGCCCCCTCCCAGCTTCTTTTGCACCTGCAGCCTTCTCAGTCAGTAGAGCATGGAATACTAAAAAGTCCTTGGCTAGTGTAAGCACTACTTAGTAACAACTAAAACATTGGTGCGTTATCAATTTTGTTCTCATCCTAAATCCAAAACACAGCACTGTACCAGCTACTAGGAAGGAAATTAACTCTATCCCTGCTGAAACCAGGACACCGGGGAATGGTGAGGCTGTATTTCTTGAAATTTACGTTCTGAAATGCAGTTTTTATTGACTCCTTTTTGGGCTAAGGCTACAAGGAAACAGTGAGAACACTAACTTGTGCGTATGACTTCCTTCCTAGCGAGCACTCCAAGCTAGTTGAAATGCTGAAAAGTTGCTAGTTAGTCAAAACAGTAGATTTGCTTGTGGCTTGCTGTTGAAGGAAGGAGGAACTGGTTTTGGCATTTGAATTGTTTCTCAGTGGCGTTGTCTAGAGAAATCATTTGTCATATCTTGTTTTTGTTTTGTAATGTAGACTATAAGCTCGTGGATAAGTATACAAGGGGTAAGTGTAAAGAGAAATACATTTCTTCAGTACAGGAGTGAGCAAAATGAGCAGCTATGTGCACAGGAGAACTTGAATTTAAAGAATAGAGCGAATTAGGAGGGTTTTTTTTAGGTTTGTTTTTTTTTTTTTTGTGGAAGTAGTAATTTATGCAGCAGTAAGGGGAAAGAAAACCCCGACAAGTACAGTAAAGGCTAATGCTTTAATCATGTTAATAAGAAGTTAACTGGAGAACAGGATGATCAAACTTGTGATGACTTTACCTCTGTGACAAATAAATTCTTCTTTGTCTAGAAATTGTTATTTTTGAAAAAATATATATGCCAAATATAACAGAAGTCACTTAAAGTGGAGTCTGATCCATTCCACTGATCTTGAACTTACAATCCCTAAAATCTTACCTGTAGAGATGCTGACATTGGAGTAACTCTTTGTCTATTGGCAAGGTGCTTGATTTTCTTAATTTTTTTTTTTTTTTGACTCCATAGAAGAAGCACTCACTCTCATAGTGAAAGCTACTGATCTCCACTTAGAATTTTTGCTACCTATAGGTTTGTTCTGGTAAAGCATTTACTTAATTTCAAATTGATGAGTTTATATATTGGACTATGCTAAGCCCGTGTTTGCGTGTTTGCTTTTTAAATAAAGTTGCTAGAGTTTGCGTTGATGGAGAAGATAGTATATAGTAAATGAGGATATTAAATTTAAAATACTAGCTGTCACCTTCACAGACTTCCCATGGCTCTGTGTTGCTTTTCTGGTTTGTGGACAGTATATGATTATAGCATCTTCCTGTGAGACAGGTTGCTCCAGCTTGAGATTGTAATAAATTCTTTTGCTCTTAATGCCTGTTGACTTTCTATGTATACACGCCTTAAGTGAATGGGACCTTTTAAATCACTTCTGAGAACAAGACTTGTACTTGTGTTCTTGAAGCTCTGTAAGTACTTCTGAAGAATCATTCATTGCTCTTTTATTGAGAGACCTTCTTACTGCTTGTAAGAATGTGTTTTGTTGATATGGGGTTTAGGAACTTGTGGTAGTCTCTATTTAATGAGCTAGACGGTACAGAAGAGTCCTTGGCAGTGCTAAATCTGTCCCTTATCTGCCTGTTAAGACTTCGATTTTTGATGTGAAGAGTGGCAAAACTTCCATGGTGGAAGAGCTGGCTGTGGTGTGTGGGAGTGTTGGTTGGAAGGGACTTCTGGGGCTCATCTATCCAGGCTCCTGCTCAGAGCAGAATTATGAATAACACTCATTTGCCAGCTGTGGCTTTGTCTACTGTCTTGAAAACCTCCAAGAACAAAGATTATCAACTCTCTGAGTATGACACCAAACCACCTTACAGATGTGTTTTCTAATGTCCAGTCTGAACCTCCCAAGCCATTACTTGTGGTTGTTGCCTCTTGTTTTGTGGTCGGTCAATAATGAGAAGAGTTTGCCTCCATTGTTTTTGTAATGTGCCTTCAGCTTCAGTTGCTATTAGATTATCCTTAGGCTGCCTCTTTGTCAGACTAAACAAACTCAGCTGCATCACCTGCTTCTCAAACATCATCCTCAAGGCTCCAGGCCATTTTGGTGACTCTTTCCAGGTTCTCAAATTCCTTCTTGACCTTGGGGGGCTTGAAATAGGACGCAGTACTTGAGCTGCAATCTCACCAGCATTGAGTTTCCTTTGATTGCACTCCTCTTGACTTTCCCTATTTGCAATGAGAGCAGACTTTTGGCTCATATTCAACTTGGCAACCAGTGTGATCCCCAGGTCTATCTCAGTAAGGCTGTTGTTCAATTGGTCTGTTCCCAGGCTCCATTGAAGAATTTTGGAGCAGAATTTTGCACTTCGTGAGGTTCCTGTTGGCTCATTCCTCAAGTTTATCGAGGTCCGTCTGAGTTGAATCTCTATTTGGAGAGTCAATCACTCTTCCTTGTTTAGTATCATCCATGAATTTTCTGAGAATTCATTCTGTCTTATCACCCAGGTTGTCGATGAAGATACTGTATAACATTGGTCTCAGTATCAGGTTTTGTGGTGCTCCTTACCTGCTACCAGCTGGATGCTGAGCCATCAATTGCTACCCTTTACGCTCAGCAGTCCAGCCTGTTGTCATTCAGTCTAACAGGCCATTTCTCCAACCCACGCCTTTTCAGCTTACTAATGAGACTACTGTGGGAAACTGGATCAGTCCTAATCACTAAAAACTGGACTGTGATTTCATGTATTTCTGGTAGAGTTATCAAGCAGATATTTGATGTGTTAGTAACCAAAGCTAGCTTTATGTAAGTGACGCTGTTTTCTTCGGGGGAGTTTTGGTGCTGTGAAATATGGTTTCAGTAAAATAAAACATGGCATTCAGAAGCTCTGTAGAGAGTCCTTTTTCCTTTATTTAACAGAAATATGTGACTTTTTAATAAGTAAATAAAGCCTGTACATTTACAATGTACATGATACTCATTTAAAAGTAGTTAGGGTCACTAAGTAATTTTGTTTCAAGTACGTTTTACTACAAAGTCTTAGCAGCTTCACTTTTAGAAATATTGCATCTAAATCCTTTTATTTCAAAACACTGGAATAAGCATTGTTGAGTAGTCATTTCTGGCAGCTAAACAGTGGCTAATGCTGTGAGCCTTGCGTTGTTTTACAAACTTGTAAAACCTCTTCCCAAAACAGCTTAAGTTATTTTCCTGTTTGTAGTAGTATGCGTTTACTTTAGTTTTTCATTCTATGGCCTTATAAAACTATATAAATATATAGTTTCATTGCTCGGCGTTCAGATTGTCTAATCCAAACCTGAAAATGAAGGAATAACCATCGTTTCATCTCTCAGTCAACATGCAGAGGAGGCAGGAACTTAATACTAAATCTGTTTCTGGAATGGTTTGTACACCTGCAGTCTCCGCTTCATTTTGAAATACGAGGTCAGTTTTCCACAATTGTAAGTGGCCGAAATTGGAGTAGCTGATAGTTATTTTGATCCAAATCATGTATCTGACTGGTTACAGCGTTCTCACATAGCTTGCCAACCAGAGCCCAGTAACATGGACCTGTGATCATACTGAATTTCCAGATGTTTTAAGGAATTAGGCAATGGACAACTTTGTCATGTGAAAGAAGAGAAAATATAGCCTTGGTATTGTGGAGATAAAGGTTGAAAATGAGGCTGATGGCTCTAAAACTAGAATGTGATCAAAAGAGAAACTAAACTATTTTATGTTGTCTTATTTTTCAAAGCCAGTCACCCAATTCCTGAAAAACTGGGGTTCAACAATGGGGTTAAAAGCCAGAGAGGGTTTTTTTCCACTTGAAAACCATAGCGGTTCTAGATTCAGTATGTGGCTCTTTCTACCACAAAAGCTTTTTGGGCCAGGGGATCATGGTAATAACTTTTAGTGTCATACACACTAATTGCATGTACGTATCTTCAGAATAATGGAAGCTGAGATGAGTAACAGCAGCAAGAAGTAACCGGTACACTGCAACACATGCACTGCATTTATCCAATAGGTGTTCTAAGCACAGATTTTGTTTAGGTCTCTTCTTTTGATTTTGATACTTTAAGAATAAAGCTCATTTCAAATTATACATTTTGGTATCCTGGAGGCAGATTGGTGAAAATAAAGATTTGCAGTCATACCTCATGCAGGAGAAAAAAGTATTGGTGAAAATCATTAGGAGCAAAGTTTCTTCTGCTTTTTTTTTTTGTGAAATAAATTGAAATTTGACTTTGCCTTTGAGATTTTTTTTTAATGAGAGAACGCTTTGAAGAGCTGTGTAGTGGCAGTGTGAGTTCAGTGCTTAGAAGTTGATGCAGAGATGGACATCAGCCAGCACTTTGTGATTGGAAATTGGGTTATGTGATTTCTTTTGTTGTTCACTTCTGACACTTATGTGGAAAAACGAATCTTCCCAGTGGTATGAGACAATGAAATAAAGTGAATGATGAGAACAGGTAGATCTTACACTTAACTGTCTGATTAGCAAGGCTAATTTTTAACATAATAACATCAGGAAGTTTATAGCCTTGTGCAGCATGCATTCAGAAAATCTGTCTGTGGCAGAGCCAAGGCCTTTTGTTTTGTTTTATTTTTTTCTTCCCCCTGTCTGTAACTTAGATTCACGATATCTTGGCCCGGTGTTTTGGTTTTAACTAAACATGGTGATTAAGGCTTTTTGGTTGAGAAACAAAGACAAACGTGAATTAATCCTAAAACTCTACTGGTATTGAGCAACTCCTTTGAATTTTATGTTGTTCTTTTGTCTCTTCACGTGGTGAGAGAGGTGTGTTGGTATGATAAATATTCTCCCTTTCTTCTACAGACTCTCTTAAATTTCTCCTGTGGATTTGGTAAAAACATCTTTTGAGGCGTATTCGTGTGAACGTGCGAAAAAACCCACCGTGTTTTGATCTTGATGAGCATCACTATTTGTTTTACTAGCTCTCTTGATGTTATCTTAGACTTCCATGTTTCAAAAGCAGCATTACATAGGTCAGCCTTCTAAAAGGTTCTTAAGTTGAAAAAATACACAGACGTATTTGGTATTAAAACCAACAGAAGTGCCCTGCTGTAGGGTAAGTATACTGAAATGATGGATAAGTTGGAAATTTCCTCTTTTTTATTTTTTCACCCCTCTGGATAAGCAGTAAAATGTCGTGAGATACACTTGCTTACCAGTTTCCATTCAAACAAGACCTAAGTGCTTGCTCTGTATTTGTTGTCGAACAAAGCCAAGTAGTTGGACTAGACTAAGCACTTACTGTTTTGTTTTGGGGTTTGTTTGGTTTTTTTTAATAATGATACAACTGGGTATTTTTTGGTGAGGTCAAGGGTTTGGAAAGTTAAAACTTGCATGTTGAATTGGTGTTATTTAACAGGGAATGTAATGGGCAATATGTTATACATAGGTCTAACTGTTTCAAACAAGAGATTAGGCATCTTGTGTATTGGACATCTGGATTGGCTTTTTCTGCTGCTTCCCTCCTGCTGTACCTCATTACAAATGTCTCTGCAGCTTTTCGTGTTGGAATTTTCTTTTGTTCTGTGTTTTTTTGGCATGGAAGCAGGAAAGGCTGGAGCTTCCTGCCCATATAAACAATAAATCCCGGTAAACTAACTGGGACAGATTCTGCCTGCTTTCCCTGAATACCATCTTTAAAAGGAATGAAACAGCGTAAGAGTGTGTTGGGTATTGAAATAGGATTAACTTCATAGCAGAGCTGTTTTCTTGAAGAAATATGTAGCGGAGACAGGGCACCTTTATTGCTTTACTACATGAAGTCATTGAGATACAGATCTAAAAAAGTATTTTTGTGTGACTTTAACTGTTGTGTTATATCATCAGCTATGTAGAAGCTGCTTCTCTAATGAATCAATACAGCTGTATTCCTGATTACAGTAAGTTTTGGCAAAGTGCACTTTTGTACATGTTCAAAGCTGTGGAGCTGTGTATCCTATTTTCTTTAAATACACTGCCTCTGTTTCAGAAAACGTGGAATTTTCATTCTTCCATTCTGTGAATTAAAGCTGATGACTTTAGCTTATTTGTCAGTTCTGTTGCAATCCACACTTCAGTTTAGTGTCTCTAGTCAATCACAGATAATGCAGCATGGTTTGACACGTAGGTAGATTAAGTTGTAACAGCTCCACATTAACAGTGTTGAAGAATATGTGTGCCTTAAAATATCTGGAACTGAAGTTATCTTTACGATGAAGTGGAGGATTGGTTTGTTCGGGGTTGTGCTTCTCCTCTTTGCACTGGGGAAAAAAACCCTGTACCTTTCTAATTAACTTTAATGTAAAGAATGTAGCTGTGTGTAGGTTGAGCCTCTTTTAAAATGCAGACTAACTTTTTGTTTTCTCTTCCCTCCAGCTGGTAAGCCTGCTGCTGATTGGAATTGCGGCATGGGGAATCGGCTTTGGCCTCATCTCTAGTTTCAGGGTTGTTGGAGTGGCAATTGCAGTAGGAATCTTCCTCTTCCTTATTGCCTTAGTCGGATTAATTGGTGCGGTGAAACATCATCAAGTATTGCTATTCTTTGTATCCTTCTAATGCATTACATGGATCACAGCTTGGTTCAAGCCATGTAAACAACCTGCTCTGTCAGCTGAGACTGATGTGGAAAGTGCTTCAGAAACAGAACAGAAATTCACACTCTTATTTTGGTCAAGTGCAGTCTAAATGAAACTTCCTTCCCATTTAACTTTATTCCAGCTTCCTTTTTTTCTGTCTTGTTTGTGCTCTGAAGACAAAAGTATTCACGTCTCCTTTTTTAAAAATCAAAATATTTTAATTTTTGAGAGCTTTTTATGGTGGGTCACTGTGTCACAGGTGCCTCTTAGTGTGTGCTAAACCATACACCAAACTAGAGTGTGTGAGCTATTAATGTTTAATGGTAGAGAAAGGTGATACGTCCAGATAGCGAGCTGGTTGTAGCTGGCAGGGGAATGCATTGTGGGTAATACAGGCTGTCAAGAAGCACTTTCTTTTCATACGTAGTCTTTAATTGTGAATCCAGACTGGAAATGAGCACAGGCCTTCTCAGTGTGCTTTGCTGCCCCTTTATGCTTACTGACTCTTTGTAAGCAGTCTGTAGTGCTGCCTTGCATAAAAAAATTGATCTGTTTGGATGAGAGAAGAAATTCATCAGATAAAATTCTTATTTTTCTCGTTGAGGTCTATAAGTAGTCACCTCCACTTTACAAACAGTTTAATTGTGTGAGATAAGTATCTGGCTCTGAACACAGTGGCCAAATTGTGAAGCCAGTGCCTGACTTTCAAAATGTGATCATTAGTATCAAAGTTTGTTCTTTTTGTTTTATACTGTTTTCAGGTGCATTAGTCCAAAAGTGTGCGAGGCTATGTTCCAAAAGCAACTCTGACTTTTTTTAATCTAGGCTAAAGTTACCTTTTGTAATTAATTACAAGACTATGACATTGAAGGAAAAAAAATTCTGAATATGCAATAGCCAGAAGAGTGTTTTCTTTACTACTGTATTTAAGTGAAGTATCTTGAAATTACAATATGCGTCCCTAAAGCTGGAGAAATTGGCTGTAGATTTCTCTCTCTCAAAGCTCCTTTTATTAACTTCTCTGCTTGTGTTGTCTTGCTAGGCAAGGAACACCTAACCCAGAAATACCAGCTATGTATAGTAGTAGCCCAAAAGAGATAATATATGGTGACTGAGTTCTGGGAACATTATTTGTGTCATCTTTTCCACATCCAGTCAGAATTTACTTCTATAGTTCTTTTGTTTTAAAGGACCTATTGTTATCGAACGAAATAAGGAATACCGTTAGGCATCTGTATTATAAAAGCAAAATTAATTTGAGAATGTTTCCTTAACTACTGTTTCCAGTACATGATTATTCTTTTGCTAGTCTTTATTGTCCAGTTTTCTGTCTCCTGTGCCTGTTTGACACTAAACAAGGAACAGCAGGTAAGAAAAGTTTCCTGACTTCTCAGTTAATCTATAGCATAATACTATAAATATATATGTACATACACACACATATATGTATTTAATATATATATACACACATATAGTCTTCTGCAAAATGGGGAGAGCGTATTTTAAGAAAATCAGCATTATCCTTTTAAATAAAGACTAGACCGCAGGCAGTGCTTGGCTGTGGTAGCTAGAAAGAAATACATCTGGGTTCTAAAATTACTTTCAGAAAACAATTTTTTAGAAATGACAGCTTTTAAAGCTTCCTGTGTAGGTTTATGGTCACAAGTGTAGCAGCATGAAATGTTGACTCTCTCATGTGTTCAGCAATTCCAGATAAGCTGATGAAATCTACAATAATCATAACATAAAGATGATAAAGCCACTGAATTGTTCTTGTGCAACTGAAAAGGTCGTGACTATATTAGGAACAGAGGTGACCCTTAAGTGTGAAAGTAAAACCAGCTTCCATGGGGTATGGAGACTAATTCTTAACTGCATAAGAAGCAGGCAAGGGTACAGTGACTAAATAATCAGCTTCCTACATGTCAGTGCACTATTTGTTTAAAGTCTGAGCAGTCCCAGTTAGATTAGTTGCATGTCCCATTACTAGTGCTCTTACTGAGTTGAGGAAAAAGAAAGGAAGAAAATTAATTATAACCATGAATGTGCTGCTGCTAGGTGCTGCTATTTCCTTAGCTACACAGGCTGTTTGAACATTCAAGTCATACTTTAATATATTAATCCTGTTAGACGTCAGGGTCTGAAGGTTTTAGTTAGAGAATTATCAGCTTGGCCTAGTATATTGGTTTCCAATGAAATGCAAAACAGTTCAATTAATATAATATGTATTTGCTTATGCCTTCTAGAGTCAACTTCTAGAGGTGGGATGGAATAACACTAAAAGTGCAAGAACAGATATTGAGAGAAATCTGAATTGTTGTGGATTCAGAGTTTTTGACGTGAATGAAACCTGCTCCTCTGTAAGTTCTTCAAGCATGAAAAAACTTAAAATTTCATTGTTTGTTCAAATATGTACAACTGTTTTCATAATTGCAGAAAGCAGAGGTTTTTTAAGAAATGTGTAAGGTAGTTGTTACAATGATACTAAGCTCTTTAGTTAACTTACTGGAAACATAATCACACAGCACCCTGTGAAGGTTGTACTCCATTGTCATTTATATACTTGCTTTTTTGGGGTCTTTTAAAACTGCTAGAGTTTTGTCCATGACTGACAGTCTTTTGTAGAGCTAACCAGATGCTTTCAATCAGTGAAGTGTCATCAGAAAATGGAGTGCAATTCTCTGTTTGTATCTGCTACAGGATTGTTTTAGAAGTCGCCAGTGTCAACCATGTGCACCGATAATAGAAGAATATTCTGGAATGGTGCTGAGATTTGTTGGAGGCATAGGACTCTTCTTCAGTTTCACAGAGGTGAGTAGGAGGTTAGAAAATTGAGTGCTTTTTCCCCACTTTTAAGGCTTTGTTTTGTGAAACAATTTTAGGGGGTTTATTACAGGAACTCTCAGTACTATCTCAGGGGTCAAATAACTAGGTCAAATTATAGGCTATCGGCTTGCTTAAGTATGCCAAAAGGAGGGCTTGTCTTTGTTCAACACTGGGAGTTCTTGCAACTTTATGTTATTTAGACTACAAGCCGCAACTAGATACCACATTAAAATGTGGTGCTATAAAGTTTAGGTTTTGGAGAAAGTTAGCTATTCAGGTTTACCATTCTCCAAAAGTAATAAAAAGAGTGCCGTTGCTTTACCTTGTTCCCCTGTTCTTCCTGCCTCCCCCCACCCACGCACACACACAGTCTTTGGGGTTTTTTGGTTTTGGGATTTATTTTTTTTTTTTTGGCACCTCCTCTAGTGCAAAGATATAGTTTCATGATGAGTGAACTGTATTTTAAACATCAGGTTGAAAAGATCTTTTGACTCTTTGGTTTAACGTCCAGATGATACATATACTTTATTGATTGGTGAATAAAAATCCTCAGAGCGGGTCTTTCATAACCCCACAGTAGAGCATGTGAAGATACTCCTCCTGCTGCTTAGTACAGTTTTCAGAAGGTTTGTAGATATTACAGCAACAAGAGAGATACAGCAGCTTAAACAGAATCACTCTGACATCTGCCCTCAATTTCTTTACTAAAAACGTGAAGCTGCTGGGAGGGGGGAAGGTGGTTGGAGGGAATGACAGGATTTGAAAATGTACTAGAAAAATCGCCTTATAGTTAAGTGGTAACTGTAAAATGAAACAATTTGGAGGATTTGTTTATCATTACACTAAAAACAGGTTTATGAATATTTATCATTTAGGGAGGGGAAGACTAATTTAATGGTAGGCATGCCTATGAGAAATATTTCGCATTGCATTGTGGATACAGTTTTGGCTTTTTTCTCTGTTCTCTCTGTTGCTAGGTATGAATTCTTTCTGAGAAGGTGCATTCTTTTTTCTAATTAAGAAAGCCGGTGTGTGATTGTGCAATTTTAGCAATAGTAAAATATCCTAAACTTGTGTACTGGAAATTCATTGTCAGGATTTTATGTTTAAAAGAAATTTTGTAAAACTGATGGAAGATGGGGTGGAGACCCTCTGCTTAATAATATCTTTGGTTTTTGTTTTCAGATTCTGGGCGTCTGGCTGACGTATAGATACAGGAACCAAAAGGATCCCCGTGCAAACCCTAGTGCATTTCTTTGATAAGTTTATAAAGGACTGAATCTTCTCTCTGCACTGTCTACTTCAAAATACTGATTCTTTCTAGTATGGTATTTCTCCATAATAGGTATTCTACATGTACCCAAAAGAAAACTTTAGTTCCGTAAGAAATTTGTAGTTTTCATGTTTAATTTCCCGCTATTTTTCTTTTAAGAATCTCTGTCTTGAAGTAGACTGGTGCATTCAGTAGCTGGGCAGAGTCAGACTGCTGCTCTCAGCTGGTTAAGTAACTCTGTTAAGACTTTGGTAATTGATGTGGTGAACTCTAATACAGTGAATTTTATAGCACTACTGGCTTCTCTGGTGTCCAAAAAAAACCCAAAAGTATTTTCTGCTGTATTCACTGATTACAAAAAATAACATGATTTCTCATTAAAATGATAAAATTATATGGTGGATGGCTGGACTGTATGATTTGGTTAGGCTTTAGGACGAACTCTAGTCAACTTTTTTGTCTTAATAATGGTCTCCCACTTTGGTGTTAAGGTAAAAATAGAAGCTGAAGTTGTTATTTTCTGTAGTGCACATAAGTGTATGTAATGAGTACTGTAGTCTTCACCCTTCCCCTTCCCTGTTTGTTTTGGCTTTCTGGTAGCTTTAGAATTTTGTTGAGAATAAAAATAATTCTTTACTTTTTAATGGGTATCTTCACTATGAGAACAATGAATGAAGGAAACCAGGAGAATGTATCTGCAGCTGATTAACTTGAAACTTTTTTTTTCTTTGACAAGTGAATGAAGTTTGGTATTTGCACAACATGGGAATCAATAGTGGTCTGTCATCTTTAACGTAAGAAACTTGATGTCTGTAAGAAACTGTACAACTTGTTGTTGTACAGCTATTTTTTCAGATGGTGTAAAATTATTGTTGTTATAACTCAGCAGTGTATATTCCTCTGTCATCCAGCTGACAGTCTTGATTTAATGAGAGATTGAAAAATTGAATGATGTGTTAAAAAAAAAAAAGGAAAAAAATAAAAAAAAGTGATGGCTTCCAGTAGTTTGTTTTTTAAAAAAAAAAAAAAGAAGAAAGAAAAGAATTAAAGTTAGAACGGTACATTATCCATGTAGTTAAGTGTTGTCTGAGCTGAAGGAAAGCATGGTCCCTCTTCCAACCTGTAATAGAAGTGATGCATCAGCTGGAACATCAGACATCTAAACACCCAAGGTGCATAATGTTCCATTTGTTTCTAATCACATTGAATTGCAGACCTGCAGTGCACCGTTTCTTCATTCGGTTGCTGCTTCTGGTGTGGTAGGCCGCTGCTGTAGCCTGAAAGACAGCTCTGCAGGAAGAAAAGGGGAAGAGTTAAGGCCATTAAGGCCGGCAGCTGAGTGAGGTGGAAAGGAAGACAGCGAGGGCGGACAGAAGTGGGTTCTCATACAGTCTCCCTTTACTAGGGAGATGCCTCCTTGCTCCGGCAGGAAAAAGAAGTTGAAATACATGCCCGTGAGAACACGTTCAGACTTTGATGTGCCCAGTGCTCCTAAAGAAGGAATTGTCTTGAGGTTTCAAAGGGGAATAGTTGAACCTGAACGCAGAAAGACAGCTCTTCAGGTGTAGCTGATTCTTCAACATCTGCTGTCAGCGCCATCTTCTGGTGTTTGGTCTGTGAATTACTGCTTCGTATGTCGAGAAGTATTGGTGTCCGTTTCAAGCACGTACTTGTACGTTCAGTGTAAGAGCCTACTCATGTACTGAAAGACCTTAAGAGACTTCAGACGATTACTGAAGTATAATTTAAATGCACAAAGCTTTTTTTTTTCCTCAAGTGCTGTCCTGTTTAAGCAACTAACTAGTCATTCTCAATACATGTCAAGAGGATGGTGATCATCTCGTGGCTGTCTTTAGCAACAGTTAACTTTCCTAGTCTAGACAGGCTCCGTATTTTGTACATTACTGTAATAAAGGAGGAGTCTTACGGAGAGGTTGTATGAAGCTTAAAATAATACTACATTGCTGCTTCAATTTTGACTTTTTTCCTAATTGTTTTTAGTGCTTAGTTATGGGTGGGTCTGGTTTCATAAATACACGGTAGGTGATACTGGAGTGTAAATGTGCATCACTGAGAAAATACTGAAAATGTTACTACTTTAGAAACTCTCATGTCTCAGAACCCTTAGTGTGAATTTGTTTTAGTAGTCAAAAGACAGATCAGTGAATCGTATGGTTTGATTGAAGTTTTTCTGTTGTATTAATAATACTTTCTCTCTTTAATATTGTGATTTAAAAATAAAAAAAAAACCACAAACCCTGAAATTCACATCAGAGATGTGGATTCACTTTCAGAACCTGATTCTTAAGGGGGGCAATAAAACACATTGAGTCTGATTTTGTTTGGAGGTGGGGGGGGAAGAGAATAGCCTCCCTCAGGAGAGGTCTGACTCACATGTCAGTATACAAGGAATGTTCTGATGTGTTGAAATAGAAAATAGAGCATTTTTAAAAAATTTATTTATACCTACTCTTGGTGGGTTTTGTCTTTGAAGTTTGCTTTGTTCATTGCTTTGTCTTTCCTCTTGAGAAAATAGTTTTGGTCATATAAAGATGTCTTTTGTTTGGTTTCTAGAGAGGCATTTGAATGTTTATCTGGCTGCTTGAGAATTGGACTGAATTGTAGCCGGATTTTCTAGAAGCTATTTACAGCAGCAGAGTATCAAAATAACAAAGCGGTTTAACTTGGAGCATTCTTAATGCTTACATTAGTTGTCTAATGCTTACATTAGATGTCTTTTGACCTTAGTTACATTGAAATGCTTTCTTAAAGTTGGTTATTCTGGAAAAAGTAGAAACCTGTCTTGACTTCTTTCAAGACACCTATGCGTTTTTATCACATAAAAATAGCTGGCTATAAAACAATAAAATATAATTCTTCTGCATCTGTGTAAGAAAGTGAATCCAGCTCTTAACTAACATGGTGATACCACTGCACAGCATCTGACTCCTCTCACATGAAAGTAACTATTACAAAAAGAAAAAGCTTGCATAATTTGAATTGATACCTGTAAAAATGTACCTTAAAATCTGTAGCTGATAAGTGAATAGGAATGTGCTAATGTTACTAGCTTGCATTATTATTTTTAGGCCTAATTATTTAAAGACTGTCTGAACGGTAGTGGAATTGCTGGAAAGCCTATTCATCCTGTGCACTTCAGGTTACTGAGCATGTATACTTCAGAAATTATTTTCCCAGGTTTTCTGAAGAAAAAGATAGATTTTTTTTTTTTAAGGTAACTCTGCTTAGCTTGATGCCTCTCTAGACCTAAATAATCTGTATTTAGAGGAGAGAATGAAAAGAGCAGAATTAAGTTGACCATTTATGTTATTAAGATTCTTGAAAATTTGGCTGAGGTGAAAAGCAAACTATAAAAACATAGATAGCATTGAGTGCAAAAAATGAATTTCAGATTAAAAAATTAGTTTCTTGATACTTGCAGGCTGATCTGGCTTGCATATTTGCATCTATAGCATGTAGACTAGTAGACTGTTGTAGAATACGCCTTGTATCCATTTGCTGGATATTATCCATAGCATCAGTACGTTTGCTTAAGAAAACGATGCTACAGACATCGTTTAAAACAGACTTTTTAAAATGCGATGGCATGGGCAGCAGCAGCTTTTGTTTTATATCAGATACACAGCTCTAGCAAGTGAACTTTGGGTCGAGTAGATAAAAGATGATTCTGGTAACCAATTGCTTCATCCTCTCTCTGTGCTGTCCCTCTGCTCAGTGGTGTAAACACCTTTTTTGCTTTTTGTGGCTGATAGCTGCTTCTAGAGAATATTTCTGCCCCCACTGCATCCTTTTTTTCCCCTGTCTTCTGCTTGGGAAGGAAGGGAAAGACCTTTCTGCAGCAAGGAATTTCCTCATCACAATTAAAGGATGCTGCGGTAGAAAGGAACATCTTACTGAACTGCTGAAGGAATACTCGGTTGCATGTCTGGGGCCATTTCCAGGTACCACTTGAGATTTTCTGGTTGGTAGGATTCACGTAGCTTGCTGAAGGTGTATTAGCAGGTGCCTTGCTTCTAATTTTGTTGAGCAATTCCCTTGAGCTGAAACCCTTGCTTCTCTTGCTTGTCCTACCCTCCCAAGTGTATTTCTCTATTGTGATTATCATCATGACTGGCAGTGGTGGTAACGGTAATAGTCATGGTAATAATGGCTGACATTGCCAAAAAGCTGAGAAGACAGTGCAGGCATAGTCCTGGGCAAAGTGTTTCTCACTGGTGCTACTGCTGAGTTCTTAAGATATTTGAGGCTGGAAAGGCTCCTTCTGGCCTAAGTCTTGAGGTGGTGTGTACTCCCGTGGTGTTCAGCGGCAGGGTTTCTTTTAGTTCTGACCTCTCATCACAATCAATCGATCACAAGCCATAACACAATCATGAAACCAACCATATACTCAATGCAGTATCACTTCTATTAATCATCTCAAGGCTTTACTGAATTCTGATGTAAGCAGGAATCTTTTAAGGGAAGCAGTTTTTATCTTTTAAAAAAAATTTTCAAGTAAACAAGGTGATCGTCAGATTTCTTCAGAATGCAGCCAGTTTGAAAAAAAGAAACAAAAAAAGCATATAACCATCCTCTAGTCTCAAGTACTCTTCTGTAAAAGGTTTGCACTTCTTGTTATCTAACTAAAGAAAGGGCTGATCATGAGAGCTCAACGTAGGTTGGCACTATGAGAAAACACGTGGAGATAAAGCAGGCTGAGCAATACAGAGCTTAGCTAGCTGCTGAAACGGGA
This sequence comes from Pygoscelis adeliae, assembly GCF_000699105.1. Taxonomy (NCBI): domain Eukaryota; kingdom Metazoa; phylum Chordata; class Aves; order Sphenisciformes; family Spheniscidae; genus Pygoscelis; species Pygoscelis adeliae. Next base: position 1,920,371 of record NW_008824988.1, on the reverse strand, counting down.
GATAAAAAGCTGTTTTCCTTTACTGGGGTTGGCTGAGTAGAGTTAACTTTCTTCATAGTAGCTTGTATGGTGCTATGCTGTGGGTTTGTTGATAACACAAGGATGTTTTAGTTATTGCTGATGCTTACACAGAGTCAAGGCCTTTTCTGCTTCTCACACCACCCCAGCCACGAGTAGGCTGGGGGTGCACAAGAAGTTGGGAGGGGACACGGCTGGGACAGCTGACCCCAACTGACCAAAGGGATATTCCATACCGTATGACATCATGCTCAGCATATGAAGCTGGGGGAAGAAGAAGGAAGGGGGGGATGTTCAGAGTGGTGGTGTTTGTCTTCCCAAGTAACCGTTATGCGTGATGGAGCCCTGCTTTCCTGGAGATGGCTGAACACCTGCCTGCCCATGGGAAGCAGTGAATGAATTCCTTGTTTAGCTAGTTGGTTGTGTGTGTGGCTTTTGCTTTACCTGTTAAACTGTCTTTATCTCAACCCACGAGTTTTCTCACTTTTACTCTTCCAATTCTCTCCCCCATCCCACCGGGGGGAGTGGGGAGTGAGCGAGCGGCTGCGTGGGGCTGTGCTGCTGGCCAGGGTTAACCCACAACAGTCCTTTTCCATCCAGAGTGCTTAGATGTAAAATTACGAGCTGTGGTCTCAGTTAACACTGATTTTACTCTTCCGAATAACGGTAGATGATAATAAGGAAAAAACACAGCAATGTTTAGTATGTAAACACTTGAAATGGATTTATTTAAAAAAAAATCAGTTGGATCATACAGTATTCTTCTGTACGCCTTAAATTAAAAGCCTCCAGCTTTTAAAAATGCTGCCCAGTACAAAAGTGCTAATGCAAAACTGTAGTGTTTATGTATATAAACCAGCACTATACATCACTAAAGTTCACCCTAAATAGTCTCTTCACCCGTTTTAATGAGTGGAGAAGAGATGGAAGATCAGACTTCATAGTATTTAAGGGCTTTCTTCTTCCTCTTACAGTTCAGTCTTCAGGAGTTTCAGCGCTTTCTGCATATTTGAATGCACTAGAAATGAAATATTCATACATGTTATTTTTGTTGCAACTTCCTCTGCAAGCAACTGCAAATACTGTAGAGAAAATGTCATTATTAAAGCTTTTGCTCACGTGCCTATTGCTATATGGATTCTGAGGCACTGTGCCCTACAGCCTCTTCCAAGCATTTTGTGCACATCACCTGTTTCGTTTTGACTGGTAGAACATGCGTCCGTTATTGCAAACACAGGGGCATTTGCAGGGCAGAGACGGGAGCCGTGCAGCGGTGAGGGAGGGCTGTGGCACACAACTCTTCCCTGCTCCCAGAAGGTTTCCTGACCTGGCCCGGCAGGGTTTGTGTGCAAGAGTTCTCACCATTGCTTACAGTGAACGCTGCTGAATTATGCAAGTTCCTACTGACGTATGCTTTCTTTTAAAACAGATGGATGTTTAAGGCTCCAGGGCTCTGCCATCATTCTCTTCACCTCACTGAGTTTAAGTCTAGCATCCTGTTTAATTTTAATCCTAGTTAACTGTTTTTCAGCAAGTACTGATTACAAGAGTCTGCAATGCCTGGTGTTACTCCTTGTTGCATGAAAAAAGTGACTTCTTTCAGAATATTTCAGAGTATTTTCAGAATACACTACTTACACAATGAAATGTCAGAAGGCTCGTATGCATAGAGACGGTTGGAGTATCTTCCGGTAATATCTGCTCTCACAGTCAGGGAAGGATCTGGAAAAAAAGAATGAGAGAAGTTGTAGAGGACAGGGTTAACCTTCAAGCAGAAGGAAATAAACCTTTCTGCACTTCTGCTTGCTTCCTAAGAGACACATCTGGTTCCACTAACAACCAAGAGGTCGTTCTTCTGCACAGTCACTGACATTTCAATTTTAAGTGTTGTGTTTGCAGGTTTATTAAGAAGGGGATAGGTCTAATTCTGATCAATGTTGATCAGCCTTGCACCCTGTGCCACTGCAGAGTACCTGAATTAACTCTATGAGCTGAGGCTGCTTTCAGGCTACAAATGTTATTAAAAAAGAAATAAAGGAAGAGAGAATATGGCAGTTGCTTTGGTCTGTTGGAAATGGTCATCATGACCTAGATTTATAAAGGTATGTGTTAATGACGCGTGTGTGCAGTATGTGAGGTTACATATCTTCTGGGAGAGGGAATACCTGGATGCATGCATGGCCACTAATACGTCTCCAGAACACAAATGCTTTGGAGGGGCTTGTGCAGGTTAGTGGAGCACGGAACTGAGTACTGAGCTTTGAAAATTGGCCCCTGAAGCATCCGGGGTCACTGCTGTTCCTGCGATGTCTGAGATTGTGTTACAAACAGAAACCTGTCAGTTTTACAGTATTTCTAGAGGCAGGAGGATGAGCAAGGCTGAGCCAGTGCCTACCCATTACAGTGACTGTGGCATCATGTCATTTCGATGACATGATGGAAGGAATTACATCATTCGCAGAATCCATGCAGGAGGAATGCTGGACTCGAAGCTAATGACCTGGCTGGGGTTGCTTTGAAATTGCATCCAACAAAACCAACTAGAAATTTTATATTTCAGATAGAATAAATTCCTGTTAATAAGCTCGAGGATTTGAGTTTCATGGCGCAGCAGGGACTTTGATCTGAGGTCAGCTTTGATGCTTGAGGTACTCACCTATGAACAAAATCCGAGGGACATACTGGCCATCAGGGGAAAGATTCTTGTCTGTGGTTTCATACTTAAAGAAAACGGATAAGGTTCCCAGTCAGAGAGGGCATGTTACATAATTTTTTTTTCTTCATTGTGCTTTGTGTTATGAAATAGAGCTTAAACAATACATTTTACAGTTTAAGAAATTCACTGTCTAGGATGCCATCTTTTAACTGCTGGAGTTGCAAATTGCTAACAACAGTTAATGTTATTATTAAACTTTAAATTCCCTCATATTTTGAGGTTGTGATAGCTACAGATGAAAGATACTTATTACTAAATCTATTATGCTTCAGCACTGGCCATTTTCCTAGCCAACCTGACTAAATGACAGTATTAAACTGACTAATTATAGCTAAAGAAACCATTATTAAAAATAGAACTTTATTGCTTTCACTTAATGAAGTGTAATGGGAAACTTACCACAAGGTTCAGGAGAATGAATTTTTCAGCCAAATTCTGTATATCTTTATGTTCAGCAAAGACCTTCTTGAGTGCTAGAGTGGAATAAATGGGAATGAAAGTAGAATCAAATTGAGAATTCCCAGTTTACAATTGCAGCAAATGAAGATTTTAAGTTCATGCCTCTGGAAGATGATCAACTCATTTATATTCTGTGGTAAAGAGTAAGTGTAATGGTAAAAAATGTCCTTCCTTCCTTCAGATAGCGCAGCTCTCACATTTGTCTGCTCGAGCTTGAATTTGAGCATTTGACCCTTTAAACCTCCTAGTCTGCTATTGCAGTTTCTGGCTCCAGCTCTTAAGGCACAGAAAATTCAGTGTGGAGGTGTAGGACTTCAGCCTGAGATGTTTGAGAGGTTTTTAATGCTTGTACAAAGATTATTCTGGAGTTACTGGAGCTATGGCTGGACGCAAAGGTCTTGCCATGTGGATCGTTTTGCAGGAGGAAGGGCCTTTGGGTAAATTTAGAAACACTGGGAGAAGAGCAGTCCCAGACACCAGAAATCCCACAAAAGCTCAGTTTCAGCCTAGTTTGATTGAGTCCCTGGCCGGATTCAGTCTCAACCATCAGTGATACTGAAAACTGAATACATCCTTTCCAATAAATTATGTTTTTCACTACCCCTGGTCTTGCTGTTGGTTTTGGCTGGTTGTGACACGAACCAAAACCAGATTTGCCACAGGTCAAAACCTGCTGACCTGTGCTCGTTTCTGTATCCATTCTGTATCATGCAATACTGAATTACTGTTTTTGTTTTATTTCTGCACATTGGAAAACACCTACGTGGGGCAGTGACTTAAAGAACACTCCACGTGCTTGTGCAAGTTAGCATTTCACTAAGGCTTACTCAGCAAGCAGAATGGGGCTGCTTTTTTTTTTTCTTCTTTTTTTTTCCAAGCAGCATTTATCCAGAAACCAAAAACCAGATGATTTTTTTTTTTTCAGTGCAGAGGGATTACCTTGGCTGTGTGGGCAGTCGTCCAAGTGGTGGATGATCATCAGGGGTTTGTTGCTGGAAAAGAAGAGCCCTGGTTAGGGGCCGGGGAGGCGGGTAGGGGTGCCGGGGGGCGTGGAGCGGGGTGTGGTGGGGCACGGAGCGGTGGGCGGTACCTGTGCCTGGAGCGGAAGAGGGCTTCCTCGTACGTCTGCGTCCAGATGAGCTGGTCTCCCCAGCCTGCGGAGCAAGGATAGGCGATGCGTTATAAGCGGGGCCGGCAGCCGGGGGTTCGCGTCCCGTTCCCCGCCCGCGTCTGCCCAGAAGGGCTTTACCTCTGGAGAGTGTCTGAGGCAGTTTTGGTTTAGCAGTAGTCTCCTTTGTCTCCTTCTTGCCCACATCCTTTGCCAGAGCACAGGAGATGGCAATGAGCAGCAGGAACACGGACATGTAATTCTTCTCCATGGTTGCTCCTGGAACAGAGGAGAGAAACTTCACGTTGTCATGCCTCCCAGGCTGCCGCTTGCTTTGAGGCACGCAGCAGATAAGGACGGGTGGAGCGGCAGGTCAAGTCACAAGTATGCAGCAGGGTGAGTCAGGGCTGAAGTGAACGGCTCCAGGCAGGGGCCTGGGCTTGGGGGAGCCTCAAGGAAGTGTGAGGTTTGCTTAGCACATTGCCATGAAGGACCTGGCTGCTTTCTACTGCTCTGTCTGTGCCGTTGGGCTGTGGTCCTTTTAAGATGCGCACTTATGTGTTAGTTTCTCTCTCTTCTATTTACATTTATTGAATTTGCACAGTAAAACAACTGAGTTTTGGCAATTCCAAAAGTACTTTCAAGTCCTAATAAGTTCACAGTTATACCTTGACCTGCCAGTGTTATCAAAACCAAGTACTTTAGCAGCCCAGGTGCTGAAAAATTAACTTGTCTCGGCTCTTCCTTCATTTTGCAGTGGGAGCAACTCAAATGAGAAGTCAGAATGTTAAGCTAGGCTTTGCGGTGAGCCATTGGCATAGGCACAGCTTAATGCTGTTGTTGAAAGAAACTTCTGATCCTGTCTTCCCCCTTAAAAGTATCATCTAATCCTTAAAGATAAAACCAGTATAATCTATAATAAAAAGAGTGGGGAGGAGTTGCTGTGTGGAACAGTGACAACTGAAATGCAGTTTGCCAGTTTACGCAACACAAAGCAGAGGGCTTTTTCTGAGCTTGACTCTGGGGCATGGAGATGGAAGTGAGACGTGTCTGATGGGAAGCTCCTCAGTGTTTCAGCTGGGATGCTTCTTTGAAGGGGGAAAACACTTTAGCAACATGACCCTATGTTTTCTCATTAAATTTCCTCCTAGAAACTAGAACACCAGTGTAATGGGTACAATAGGAAGACCTAAGATATTCCAAAAGTAATACAGAAAATTAAAAGATTCATGCAAAAATTACAACAGGCTGACAGTTTTTAAAATTTGGACAATGACAATGAAAAGTCCAGGGAAATAGAAGCATTTTTCTGGGTAGGAACTGCAGGAGGAGGCATTAGCTGAGTTTCCATCAGTGGTACAGTGGTCTTTCCTACTGGGATGTCCAACAGACCTCAAACATCCAAAGAGTCACTGTTTCAAGGGCACAAAAATATGACTTTTGCAGCAGACTGCCTTTCTGCCCTAAGAAGAGTCTCCTTGGCAAGGAAGAAAATTGCATAAAGTTAGATTAGACCCAGTGGATTTTCAGGGTTGCCTCAAGAGTTATTTTGGCTAGAGCTGTATAGTGGAAGTAATGCTTCTCTAAAAAAAAAAAAAAAAAAAGAAGGTGGTATGGGACAACCAGGAAATCAAAGACCAGGCAAATTTTATGCTGTTGCTGATGCAGAATGCGGAAAGCAATGACAGAGGAACATTAAACCTGCTTTTTAAAAACTTCGCCTCTGGAAGGCTATGTGCACTTCGCCAAGTTCTTCACTCCCTCAAAAAAACCCTCCTCTCCTGGCTCTTTTAACCTGCAAAACCAACATTTCTCTACACATTTTTTCTTCACGGCAAGCTGTGCTGAACTGTGCCTACGTTGCTGCAGTCTTTTCTCTCGGCTGCCCCATCCCCAGCGTAACCCGGGCTCACAGCTCCCCCAGGTACTTTCTAAAGCAGTAAGCGTGCCGCCCGTGCCTTACCTTGTTTACTCTCCCAGATGCCTGCCAGGGTGCGAAGGTGTTCCTGGTTACAGTGTGAATGCTGCCTTTCCTACTGCCTATTTATGCACCTTCACACACCCCAACTCCACCCACAGGCTTTGAATTTGAATACTACTTCCAAAGAGCTAAACTTTCCAGTTTTTTCCCCACCAAAACATTCAGGGTTAAATTTGTAATTAAGTAACATTACAGTTTCCTGTCAGACACTGCGTCTAAACCTCAGTGATGTTTCTATAGACTTTTGGGACACTTTTTGAAAGGCGATTTTAAAATGTTGGCAAAGATCCAAGTCCAGGTAAGCTTAAGTCAGGACTCCTGATTTGCCTGAAGAGTGATTTGTCTTTTTTTGATTGGTTGGAAGGTCAGTATGGGTTGCTGTTCTTTTAGTCCTCTGAAAAAGTTAAATTGATGACTCAGAACTTTAGATGTTAATTAGATAATTAACTATGCACATTATACAGACATGCGTGTACACATGCACATATAACAGCACATAGGAAAATTGTAATAAAACCTAGAAGAAAGTTTGTAAAGATCTCCACAAAAATGTATTTGGAAGCTGTAACAATAAACTGTGTTCATAAGTGGAGGCCTAACATTTAATTCAAATTCCGTGTTTAATTAGTTGTGCAGACATTTATTTTTAACTACAACATGAAAATCAACCATTTTAGGTTTCAGATACACATATAATACAGTGCAACGCTCAGGAAAACGAAACCTTTTAGGTGGCTGGAAGGCCATCCCTACTGTTGTACTGACTGCAGATGGTCCTTCCTTAGAGGTCAATGCAATTCTCTCCTCAACAATATATGTTGAAACTACAGTATATTGTCCTTGGTGCATGCCCCATATATTTCAGTGAGATTAAAATCACATGTTCATGGGCAGTGAACACTTAGCATTATTCAGTTGGGTAGATGAAATCCATCAGATACGGATTTTCCTGTTTGAAATTCACAGTGCTCTCTGATGGCGGCTACTGGTGCCCATTTTTTATGAATATACTTAAGAGAATGTAGTGCTTTGGATCATGGTTTGGTTTTGGGTTTTTTTGTTGTTTTTTTTTTTTTATTCTTTCATAAATAGTAATTAGGAAAATAAGGTGCAGAAACAAGATGGTGAACTCAAGCAAAAAAAATTATTGCTGTTCCTTAGCAATGTACAGCAGTACAGAGCTTTGCTTAGATGCTTGACTTATTAGAAGGGTGAAACCGAAGCTCCCAGGGAGGTCAGTCATTTTAACTCCCGTTTCTGCATGTTTCATGATAAATGTATGTTTTCCTGATAAGGAAATGAAATGAGAGAGACTGCATATGAATCTCTGCTCCTCCTCCAGCACTTCTCCCTGAAGACTCAGAGATGTATTTTGTTAGCTTCTATATTGTGTATCCAAATCACATCCACTCATATTTTCTTCTAAAACATATAACAAATAAGTTTCCAAGATCCATATTTAGACATGGGGGTGCTCACTTTGGACAATCAGGTTACATCCTTAATCCATGTCAGTGTAGATGTAGGAGCCAAAGATTAGGTACCCATTTCTGAAATCTTGGTCTCAGCTCAGGCAATTCATAATTGTAATTTAACATGCTTTTGCTGACTGTCTTCTCAGGTCACACCTAATAGCATTTGGTAGTTTTGAAGCCTGTAACAGAAGTTCTAGTTGCTCTCTGGTTATGTGAAGAGATAATGAGCAGGTAGGCTCCCACTCACACACTTTTTAAAAAAAAAAGGGGTTTGTCTAATAATGCATTCTCAAAACTAAGTCCTCACCAGCTCCTTGGCTCCTGCCTTAGATGTATTTCCATTTAATTTGCACCTTTGCTCTCTACAGTTTACAGGAGATGCACTTACCTTAGCCTATTTCCACATGGCTTTGTGCTGCTCTGAATTGTTTCCTACAGGAAACTCAATAATTCAAATACAGCTACTCACAGGGACTTCCCTGTCAGCTTAAACCCAGTGATCTCAACAGAGGTAGCCGAACGTGTCTCTAAACCATCCTTGTGCCTTGTTACTAAAGAGAGAGGAGAGCTCAGCCTTTCCCGTAGCTCCCTGCTTGGGTCCTGAGACAGTATCCAGCCGCTGACTTAGCTTCTGGATGTTTATCAGGGGCTACTTTCTCTGCCTCAGTGACTAAATCCTACAGGAATTGCCCCAGGAGAGCTTGGAGCAAAATAGGACTATCCCAGAAAGTTTTTCCTCTTTTGCTATAAAGATCTGGTAGACCCCATCACTGTTAATATTTAACATCTTTTCAAAACTAGTCATTGGATTTTTCCTTTGATTTTAATTTATCTGGTCTGAAGGTACCTTTGTTCATTATGTTACACAGAACATCAAGTGACTGATGCTATAGCTGTTTTGAAGGCATTTTCTGAAGTGCTTTGTCTTTCCTTTGCAATACATAAGTTTTAGAATTCAGCCATTTCTCCTGATTTCATAACAAACACGTGCTTCCAAGTCTTGTGATCTGCTGTGCAGAATAAATAGCAAAACTCTACACTGGAGGAATAAAAGTAATGAATGAAATGTATAGTTATTCCCACACTAGCAATGCTCTGAGTCAAAGCCAGAGCCAGCCATATCAGCGAGCTCCCAGTGCTGTTAAAGTAGTAGTACATTGTAAGAAACAGTGGGAGGTAGAATACATTCATCTGAGAACTGGTCAAACTTCTTTTGTCAATGCTTTAACCACATGAACTGAATAGTAATTTTTTATCACCTGAAAGCTGCTTGGATTAAATTTGCCTGATAATTTTTCTGGGAAGCCTTTCACCCCAAAATTTAGGAGCTGAGACACCTCTGACACCTATGGCAGATGCAGGCCTCATTCTATATCCCTCTCCCCCTGAAATAATTCAAATCCTTATCTAGAAGATTATAGGTAGGTGCTCTCTGGATTGGGATATGGCATGGTGATCAATGCTCCCAGTCACTCATGTCAAGACCGCTTCTTTTTGTATATAATAGTCATTTATGCTGGAGCATGTACCAGACCCCAGAGACCCCACTTCCCTGTCGGTCTGTTAGGCAAGAAAGCGATTTTTCTCACATTGGCTCAGGAAACTTTTGCTAATACATGCAAATGGAGAGCACTACTAAAGAGAGACTAGGAAGGACTCGGTATCTTTTAAGTGGTCCAGACATTCTCCTGAGAGTTGGAAAATCATGGTTCAACCATTCTCCTGTGTACTTTATTTTCACTATAAATCCACATTTCAATACAGAGCTGGAAAGTCAAAAGTTCAGCAGATTTCTACTGCTCAACGCTTAAAGCTGGTAACTGGAGTTCAGGTAAATATCTGCTAAGAATCTGATGATTTGTCTTGAAGGATGTTGATTTCCCAAAATATCTCAGTCCGACACTTTCCTCTTTTTTGTTGAATGAATTACTCAATAAACTTGCAGTACCTACACTTTATTGGTAATATTTTTCAAATTGGATAGCAGAAGAGATGGTTAGGATTTAAAAGATGACATTCTGACCCTTTGATCACTGCTTTCAAAACAAAAGACCAATCCATCAGGATTTTGGTATCTCTGAAGATGTTCTTTCCCATTTGCATGTGCACGTTTGTAATATAGATCACCATCACTTGATATAAATTGGCAAGCTGGAACGCAAGCATGGAGCATCCTTTACATAGCTTCAGGTAAAGGTGGGGATTTATCATGTAACCAGTTCTTATATTATACTCTGTTTTGAGCTGTGAAGTACTGGGATGTCTGGAAGGCATTGCTGAATGACGTGTTGTAAAATCAGTGAGTCATTTGAACACCCATAGTAAATATACTTGCTCTTGTATTGTTTAATGCCCTTTTTCACAACAGTAAGGAAACTATCATGATCTGTTACACCAAGGAGTGTCAAGGTTTTCAGCATATGTGGGACTTAATTGCTCAGCTTGTGTTTGGTAAGAGAAAGCCTGATCCTGACAACATTTAGATTTAACTTTGAAATATTTTGTTCAGTCCCATAGGGAGGCAGTGAATGAGTGAAGAGGGATTCTTTGATGAGAGGGATTGGGAAACTGGGGATGTACCACAGCCTGCGGAGAAGACTGTTTATCTGGTCTTCTTAACTGGGCAAGTCGGTTATGATCAGCAAGAATTCATGCCTGAAATTCTTGTACTGAAGTTTAAGTAAATGCATTTTAATTAATTGAAATAACTAGCTATGTTTCAAACCAGAAAATTTGCTGTACTCCAAGATTAAAACCAATGACTCCTCCCCTGTCTGAGCAACTGATACTCCATTTTCAGTATTGCTTGAAATCTATAAGCCAGCAGTTTCCTATTTTTACTACACTGTAATATATGAGGATGGTGGGAGGACCTTTGTGTTTTGGACAGCTTAGTTTTGTACTTAGTATCACATGGAGAGTTTTTAATTAACCCCTTTCTGTTAATAGAACTTGTTTATAAAACCTGCCTCCCTTGGCCCTTGGATGATAAACTCTGTTATGGGAAAGTAGCTGAGCCACAATGTCCGTCATTCAGAGCGTCTCCCAGAGCTGCCACCTTACTGTGATCTTTCTGTATGCCTCCTTGTATTCATTGTTCTTATTTCAAATTTATGTTTGGCTATCTGTAGCCCAGACCCTCTCATTTTTCCTAATGCTTTATCTCAAAGATCAGGAGACTTCAGCTTCTAGTGAGTATCAGTGACACGATGCCAGCTCTGACTCCCAGAATTGGTCCCTAAGTAGTAAGGGACAGGATTCTTTTTATTCTCTTTATTCTTACTAGCTTACCTGAAAGTTTACAAAAATAAAGGATTCCATCCTGGTGATTTTTTTTTTTTATTTTAAATTTTTTATTTTTTATCAATGAGCAGTAAATACATCTGCTCAGTGAAATTCCAGCTGAACCCACTGACACAACTGCTTTCTTAGCCCCACTGCTGCTTGTGCGCTAATCTCACATTATTTAATATTGCTTTTGCTTTCGGGCCAATATCCTAACCAGCATTGCCTCTGCAATGAAGCGTATTTGTTCTGTCAAGTTTGTCTCTGTTATTGGTAGTGTTGGTCTTTTTCTCCAAGCTGCGAAGACTCTCGTGGTGTTGACACCTTCTGGCCTGCATGATGTGCTCCATAGCACCCTCCATCTTCTCCCAGATTCTTGACATTGCCTTGGCTTGTGTATTTGTCACGGAATGCACGGTTTTAGTCATATCACACAGCCTGCACAGTTTTAAGGGACTCCAGCATTGAGGTTCAGCTGCCTTTCTGCAGCAGGTCTCACAGTTGTCATGTCTTAGATATTCCACCATGTCCCCACTACGTCCACATCACAATACTGTTTTTTCTCCCGCTACTTCAGTCTGAACTGGATGAGGGTCTTTGCTTGGACAATTCCAGTTGCCTTGTCAAGGTTAAATCTGGGATTTAGCAGTCTCATTTTCTGAGTTGGATTTCCCAGATCCTGAATATAATCTGTTATTTTATTTGGGCCTCAGCCACAAAGTTGTAAAACTGACTCTCCAAATTTAGATCAGTGATAAACTCTTCTATGTTTTCACCTTCTTACCTTCTTTTTTTTTTTTCTTTCTTTTTTTTTGGGGGGGGGGGGGCGGGGGGGTTTTTTTTTTTTTTTCCCCGGGGAGTTTTTTCTCTATTTCCCCCCCACCCCGCCCTGACTGCAGTACGCTAAATTTCTGTCTGACCTCCTCTACTAAAAGTCAAGAAGTTGGCTGGGCTTCTCTAATCTGTTGAGGAGGAGGATAAGGGATTATCTAACAGCAGTCTGCAACTACTTGAACGGGTGCTACAAAGATGAAGGATCCAAACTGTTCCATCAGTTTGAGGACCATGAGCTGTGGCTTGGGACGTTCACAGTGGATATCAGGAAAATCATCTTCATGAGGAGGATAGTGTAGCACTGGCACAAGTTACCCAGAGAGGTGGAGGGACAACTCTGCTGTCAGGTTTCCAGGAGCTCGTTCAACAAAGTTTGAATCTTATCGTCATAATTCAGTGATCATGCAGGGGGACAGGGTTGGAAAGAGTACCTTCATCCTGTGCCTGACCTTCAACTGTTCAACAGTTTATATCACGAACTTTGAAATAACACAGCAGCCTGTTCCAGCTGGTTCATGCTATGAGGTAGTTCCTAATGCAGAATGCTGAATGTGTTTCTGAAGGCTTCTCACTACAATTCTTGTCTGCAAATATTGACGTGATATAGATCCTTTTGTTACACAGTATCTTATTGATGTATTATAGACCACTGGTTTGTCTTCCCATTGCATAAAGTCATTCTATTGCAGAATACCTCAAACTTCATATTTTCCTTAGTTTTTTACTTTTAGGTTGCCTATATTCTGTGCTACAGTGATATTCTGGCTCCTAAAATAATCTTTTATATGCCAATATAACAGAAATGTTAGGGATGTATAGCTTTAAAAGGTCTTAACCAAGATCACCTTTAAAAATCCCTGTAGAGCTACAAATCCTGACATAGTCCCAGGACAGAATTCTTCCTCTTTTTGCATTCCATGATTGTGTGAGTGTAAAATTTTACTGAATTTTCAACATTCCTCCTGCCTAGACCCTGCTTACTGCAAAAATAGCCCATCTCACAGGGATGAGAATCTTTCCCTCTATTTCTTTGAAGAATAACATTTTACTGCTAATAATCTCTTAGCACATGTTACCAGTAAACTACCCTGAGTTTCTTGCTAAAAATGTGTTTGGGCAGAAAGCTGTCACAGGAGCAGGATCAATGATGGTGGCTTCTCAAAGATCGTCTGTCTTGAAGGAACTGAGCTGCTTTCTCAGTCAGGGAACATATCACAACACAGTGACCTTGCATGAGAGAAGATACATCTTCCATAACATCCCCACAGAAAAACTGATAAAGTATGGACTAAGTAAGAGGAGAGTGGCATGGACTGCCAGGCACAAAGTGTTGTGATTGGCAACACACAAGCTGGACACCAGTCACTAGTGGTGTACCCCAGGGGTCAATACTGGGGCCGATATTATTTACCATCTTCATTACTAGAGTGTACCCACAACAAGTCTGCAGGTTATACAAAGCTGGGATAAACTGGTTGAGAAACCAGATGGTTGTGATACCATGCAGAGGGACCTTGAGAGGTCAGAGAAATGAACCCCATGAACTTCAACAAAGGGCAATGCAAAGTCCTGCACCTGGGGAGGCACCAGTACATGCTGGGGTTCAACCAGGTGGAAAGCAGCTTTGCAGAAAATGACCTGGGGTTCCTGGTGGACAGCAAGTTGGACATTAGCCGGTAGCATGCCCTTGCGACAAAGGTGACCAACAGCCCCTAAGGCTGCATTAGGCAAAGCATCACCAGCAGGATGAAGAAAGTGAGGCCACACCTGGCGTGCTGGGTCCAGTTCTGGGCTCCCCAGTACAGGAGAGACATGGACATACTGGAGCAAGTCCAACAAAGGGCTTTAAAGATGGTGAAGGGATGGAGCATCTGTCATTTGGGGAGAGGCTAAGAGCACTGGGACTGTTCAGCCTGCAGAAGAGATGGCTTAGAGGGATCTCATCATGTATAAATACCTGATGTGGGGGAAGTAAAGAAGACAAAGCCAGACTCTTCTCTGACATCAAGTGACAGGACGAGAGGTAACGGGCCCAAATTGAAATTTAGGAAATTCTATGCAAATGTAAGATAAAACTTCTTTTTGTAATATAAGGATGATTGAAGACTGGAGCAGGCTGTCCAGAAAAGTTGTGGGATCTCCATCCTTGGACATATTAAAAAAAACCAAAACTGGATACAGCCCTGAGCAACCTGCTGTAGGTGACCCTGCTTTGAGCAGGGGTCTTGGACTAGACAATCTCGAGAGATGCCTTCCAAATCCAACAATTCCATTATTTTGTGATTTTACATATGTAGCATATATGAAAGAAAGGTTAAATAGTAGAAAGGTGAACTTATAATTGAACCCAGACGTATTCCACTCTCAGCTACAGCTGACCTGTTGCCACATAAAAGCTAAATTAATGGAAAGATGCCATACTGTGGTCACAGATTAGGATATTATTGCTGGAACAGTAATGAGTGGTTATTAACTTTTACCCGTGAGACGTTCATGTTTCACCACCATGTGGGTCATACACTGTACAAATACAGTTGTAATATCTCTATCAGAATAGTTAGCTGGCTATTTAAGCCAATTAGAGTGACTTAAGGCAACCGTGTACTTAAAGTCTTGTTTAAACGTTATGGCCTGGAAATGGTAAGCACACTCCTGCAGGTGGTGACACTAAATAAGCAGTATCAGTCACAGGGAGCTGATAGGAGGATGGGTGTTCCCGCTGTCTTGCTGGCCCAGTTCCAGCCAGTGGCGCACGATAACGTGGCTCTATCTTGGCATTCAAATGCACAATGCTCCTTTAAAACTACATTTTTTGTAGCTGGCATAAGCAACGCTATCCCAAATCTTGTGAAATAGTTTATAGTGGTCCAAGGGCTGAGATATGTTTCAGCTACGCTTAGCATAGAGGCTCAGGAGCTGGGACAGAGCAGCCAGCTCTCATTTCCCTTCCCTCCCCATAACGTCATTCCGGCAGCTGAGAATGGCTGAAATAGAAGCGAGTTTAGGCAATGTAGTCATTTTGCATCCAGCTGTATCACTTGGAGATTCCCTGGGAGGCAGGGAATTCCCACATAGTCAAGTCACAGATGGTCTAATCTCTGTATGCCAATAAAATCGGGTGGAAAAAATGGAGATGGGAGTGTGAGCTGGAAGTGGACCACTTAAAACTTCATGAGGAGTCATACGTATGTAAAAATGCACATACTAGAGTTGCTATGTCAATGGTCTGTTAGGAGCCATTTCTACTTTTAACATGTCTGAATAGAGAAGATGAAATAAGGTGTCGTTTCTTGTTTTCTGTTGAAAGACCTGTAGCTATCCTACTTTGCCTAGCTAAGTTTTCAGAGTTGAATGCGTTGAGTCATTACAAATGCCAGCAGGCTGGGGCTTCAGTTCCTGCACTCCTATTTCATAGCATGCAGCTGCTGGAGCTGCAGAGCAAACAGGCAGCTGGCAGAGCTGCCTGCAACCAGCAGCCTGCTGCATTCTGCAGGTGTGGCTGGGCAGAAATAACCTGGGGCCAATTGGTAGCACCCACATGCTTTCTGGCAAGAGTGGAGGTGATATAAATCAGCAGCGCAGGAGGAATGGGGGAAATGTCTGTCTTTGCTTGGTTAGCGTTCTGGTGTCTGTTACTTTGGTGTGTTGGCTAGCAGTGCTGAGATCCAAGTTGCTAATTCAATACGCAGTGCTGCTCCCTCCACTGTGTGTAAGTTTTAAATGTCAAATATCTTACTAAAAAGCTTAAGCAAACTGAAGGTAATGAATAGCAGTCAGGTAGATGACGTCAGTTACCCGGAGAGAAGCAAATAACCTGTGCTATACTCTTTGGTAATGTGCAACTATGTGGGTGCCACATGCCAACAGACCAAAGGCATGGGAGCCTGTAAGTATTACTATTATTTTCATTAAAGGTTTATATGATAGATGTTACTTTCACCTGTCTCATATGATGATCAAATAATAACCTGTAAACAGCTGGTAGGCTCCACCACCTGTTCGAGCTCCCTGTACTTTCTATTTTAAAATCCTAAAAAGAATAGGAAGAGATGTCATCTAAAAGCTAAAAATGGTTTGCAGCTTTAGATGAGCTTCATGTGGACGCTTGGATGTTGCAAATGTCACACTTGTGTACATGCGAAGCTGTTCTCTATCGTTAGGAATCAGGGCCTTTGGCATGATCTCCTATAAAATCTTTCTCTTCTCTCCTCTTCTAGAAGAAAATGACAGTCTATCAGACAGTGGGTCCATCTAAGGATGGCTTCACTGTTTTATGAGAAGTGTTCGTTATACTCAGGTTTCTTCTTTCTATTGACCAATAGGATTGTCGCACCTGTATTTCCTTGCAAACTTCCTGGTTGTTGTGTGCAATATATCAGCATCTAGTTTGCTTGACTTTGTCTCTCATGTAGGTGTTACGCAGAACCAGTCCCACTTTCTGCTCTTACTGTCCTGGCTCAGCCCAAAAAATAAATAACGTTCTTATAACTGGTTAATTAGAGTCATCATAAAAGCCTAAGAATTGATGTAAGCAGTAGCAAGCTGCATCCTGAACTACGAGACCATCCTTTTGGTGATTGACACTGCTATGTCAATGAAACTTAAGTATGAGTGCACCATAATAATAGGAATTTTCCAACCGTCTCTCTGAGGCAGTCAGATGGGTTTTGAAATAAAACCACCCCATTTCTTCTGTTAAATACAGTCAATGTAGGAATATAGAACTCCTAATGCAAGTAGCTCTACCTTTTAACCATTTCAGCTGCAGGCTGTAAGAATTTCTGGGAGCTGCCATATTGGTTGAATCTGTATGAGCTTGGACTGCTAGAGCCTGTGCTGTGAAAATGTGTTGTACTACACACATAGCGAGGTGCTCCAGAGGAGGCAATGGAACCATTTGCTGCATGTGCTTTTGGCTAGTAGAGCTCGGGTCTGAATTACTCACAGGCTTTTAGTTCCTTCTGATTTGGGAAATGAGGAAAAAAAGAGTTAAATTAAACAAATTTTTTCCAGATAACTGACATGTATCTTGGAAGACTAAAGATACTTCAAGATGTTCATGTTAAAAGATTAAAGATGTTCATTTAAGGGAAGAAGTGTTAAATTCACAAATGTGTGGGGAAAATGAAACTGGTGCTTTGTGTTTACAGATAATTTAAATCGAAGAGAAAAATTACTCCAGAGGTATTATTTTTACTGCATGATCATGAGGTTTTCTTCCTGTCACTAACATTGCTCATGTAAAGCAGAATGACTCCTTTTGGTCTGCAGCAACAGATGCTGTTAGCGCAAGGTGGATCTGTTAGCGCAGACCCCTCCAGGAAAGTCACAGAGTTTTGCCTTCATGAGAGCACACCTGTTGCCATGTTTTTTTCCTGTTACCTGTTTGGTGAGCAAACAAACCTTCTGTGAGTTCATTTAGTGATCTGGTTCATGCTAAGCAGAGAAGCTTCCAACTTCTCTATGCAATTCCCTCTTAAATCTATCTTAATGCAATTTCTAAAAGTAAAGCCAAGCTCTGTTCTTGACCACTTGTCAAAAGATCATTTTTGTAAAGGAATGCTACTGTGATAGTCTGTTAGGGGACTTAAGCCTGAAAACACCTCCATTTTTACAGGTCAGCCCTTGTCGAGTGAACCTCAAACTGAACACCCCTTGTTTTTTCTGACTGCATCAGCTGGTATAATAAATTAAGTCATCACTCCTTGCAAACTGGTTTATGTAGAAATCTTGCTCGATAAAATGCTTTGGCTCAAGTGGAAGATACAGAATTCTGCCATGATGTAAAACCTTCTAGCCAGTTGCATGACAATGCTGCTCTCCAATTTTCTTTGTTTCACCGAATTCCGCCTGGTAAGCGAGTCTCGCCCAGGACGACTCGCAGAGCTGGTGAGCAGGAATCTCTAACAGCAGCAGACCTGGGTGTTGCCTCTTTGCTGTGTGGCACCATAGCAATTTGGGAGTGGCTTTGTTTAATTAATAATCAAACTACTCTACTTTCTGCCTTTAGTTTTATTAGGGAAGGTAGGGGGGAGAGAGAGAGAGAGTGCACCTGTGGCTTACCGCAGTAATGAGGTTTAAATGTTATGGCAGATAAATGGCAAAGACTTTTTTCCTATCCATTAAGGATGATATAATTTTCGTTTCTCTTTGTGTGTTTTATGCAGGACGGTATTTCTTTCTGAGCATACTGGAGAGGGCATCCTAATGCAGCAATGCAGTTCTCAGTCAGCAAATCTGAGATGGTTGAAATTTCATGCTGAGTTTATCGTGCTGGTTAAACAATAGCTTGCAGCTAAGTTGTACAAAGAATGTTTCTGCAGTTTTACTAACAGGAAGTGAATTGGATGTAAAACTAAATGCAAATAAAAGCTCTACCCTACAATTTTGGTTTTTTGTTATATCCTTCTCCATTTTTAAGTTTGCATTATTCTCCAGTTCATGCTAAGTCAATGTTAAAGATATTGATGAAAGACCCAGCAACACTTCTTTCCCCATTAGCTGCAGGTGCCAGCATTGATATTTTGGAAAATAAATACATATTTGGAGGCTGTAATAATAGCACTAGTTCTTTGTTTTAGTGAAGATACCCCCCACCCCATGGCCCGTTCATAGATTCTGCACCATGTACATCTTCAGAATAACACTGGAGTCACTTGCATTCATTCATTTTTCATTTCATTCAAACTTTTGTGGAGGGATCAAAACTATGACTTAGGCAATCTTTTTGAAAGGGCAGACTGGAGATCCAAAGAGTTATTTGCTGTCAACCAAACACCTTTAAAATACTACTAATAAAATCCCAACAAAGCTTCCCAGTACTTACTTCACAGTGTAGAGCTACGGTCTGAAGCATAACAACTTTACAGTGGTATCACTAAAGTGTTTTGGGAAATACTGATGTTTTTGTGCCTAATATTTGAGTGCCTGATCAAAGAATAGGGTTTTTGTTGTGTCAAATTGTCATTCTGAAAAAAAAATCTGTTTAGGAATGAAAAGTAAGACTTTTTCAAAATTTCTCATGAAAAAGAAATAAAAATTGTTTAGAAAAAGTAATTATTTTGGCTTCACTTCCCAAAATGAAATTGTGTTGCAGAGAATTGCCTGTGCTGCCTCTAACTCATGGAGATCCAGTAAGAACTGGTGGTGTGAAGAATGCTTTAAGTGAAAGCATGAATCAGTTACAAAGTCGGCATTTTAGAATGGATTTAACCAGGTGGACAGTGTGGTGGGAGATTGGTTAGATGAAACAGGTTAAGTCATAAGAATATTGTGGGGAAAAATGTGACATGACAGATGAAATAAGTAGTTCTTCACAGGAGTCTTCCACTCTTGGTAGAAAATGGGGTAGTAGAATTTTGCCTTGTGGAGTAAAACGGAGAATTTAAGTGCTCCTTCGAGTTCAGTGAGGCGTTTGAAAATATTAGAGCAAAAGATTCAGGTTTCTGAAGTTGTGATTCATTCAACCTGCAACTCCAGGACAAAATGTCACTGAAGTTTGAGCGATTTTGGACTTGACACTTGGGTCCACAACCGGTTTTGCATCTGCTGCCTAATATTACTGAATTTATGCAGGAGAGTCTACTCAGTCACCGTCATGCTCTTGCTGATTAGAGACACTTTGTTAAACATAGGTTTGGCATTTAGCACTGCAAAATGACTACAGCTTTTACCTTTCTGGAGGAGTTTGTTTTGGATATGAACCAGGGTCATTCTAGAGTTCTTGTTGGGCATTTCAATATGACATCTACAACTTGGGTCCATTTTTTCTTCTACCATTTATGCCTCCAAAAGGAAAGCAAATAACCAACAATTGTAAACATATAAAATTATTCATATAGATCAAGTCAGTTATGAAACTTGCACTATTATAATAACAAAAAGAGAAGTAATATAAATGGAGATGTGAGAGCACAGAGTGCTTGTGAGGTTGATGGTGTCACCTATGCCAGAACTACTGGAGCAGAGCAATGTTGTAAATGCACACAGCACTGAAGGAATCAGCAGGTCACAGCATAGCTACATGAATGTTTGGAAAAGCTTCTGCTTTTGAGTGTGGAATCTTAGCTTTTGTGATATGATACCATGAGATATTTTAATCCCCGAAGGAATAGAATTGGCCTATGCAGCACTGCGGTTATTTGGCAGATAGCAGTGATCGTACTGTCATTTTGACAGATTGAGTGCATCGGGTTCATAATTATGGATGATCAGCTAACTGCTTAGCCCGGTGCCTTCACTCCTATACCGTCCCTTTCTCTCAATCACTAGAGAACTTCCCCTTTCTTGTTGGGTGAGCTTTGCTATATTGCTGAATATGCCTTCCTTCACCAGGACTATATGAAGAGTTTCGCTTCTGCCAAACATGGTTTTAAGGTTAAGCTAGCTGAGGTATGCCCATGTGTCATGCATAAATGCTCAGTTATGTCCTGGTTCCTGTCTAGCTTCTGGGGACTGGCTTTGAACTGAGCCACCAGCTTAGAGTGAGATCTCAGCCCATTCCCTGAATGACCTGGGGGCATGATGATGCATATATGTGTGATTATAACTCTTGGTTTTAAAACAATGTGGCAAGGTGACTTTTTTGTTACCTGCCTCAAATTTTTTAATTCATTCCTTCATTTTTCGTCTTTCCCAATTATGGAGATGTCAAGATTTAATAATCTTTGAAACACTCTCCCTGTGGCACAGAATGTGGAAATATAAATCACACATGCGATGGAGCATGCATGTGTTCAGGCATCCTGAACCGGACGTGCTGGCAGAAATGTCCTGGAACTACCTTCCTCTTAATTCCTGCTTTTAGCTCACTTGCAAAGCTAATTTGATATAGTTTCTCCATGTAAGCTGTAGCTTGGCTTATATTTCTACTTGGTTTAATGACTAATCTCCTTCCAATCTATACATGTTTAATCAGGAGATGACCTAGGTCAGATAATGTCTGCTGCAAATGTTGTTCTACTTGCAGCA
Organism: Pygoscelis adeliae; assembly: GCF_000699105.1. Classification (NCBI taxonomy): domain Eukaryota; kingdom Metazoa; phylum Chordata; class Aves; order Sphenisciformes; family Spheniscidae; genus Pygoscelis; species Pygoscelis adeliae. The sequence goes on along the minus strand of NW_008824988.1, from coordinate 1,899,525 downwards.
TGTTTTGCTAAGCGATAGCAAATCTGTTGAGAATTCCTGCAATGCAAATGCCTTTCAAAACACTTTTACTGAAGGAGAGGATACGTGTCAGACTGTGAATGGCTGCCTCCCTATTCCTTACTGCCTTGATGTTTTCAAGAACAGTTTCGGGGATACAATATACCCATGCTATATTTATCCATGAAGGTTTCTTCTTCTCAAGCTGCTGCTAATCTAAGTTTCAAAGAACTTCCTTTGGTATTAAGCAATTATTTATAATTTGTCCTAAATCTCAGACCTGTCCTAAATCTTGTTTACTTTCGTTCCTGTTTTCTTTCCTGTTTCTAATAAATGCAAATCTCCATATATCATTAAAATCTGCTCTACAAATTTCAAATTGCTGTGTCTGTCAAATCTACATTTTTGTTAACATCTGTCTATGTATGACTATATATCTGCAGACTCCAGAAAGGGCAAGGGGTCTTGCCGAAGCAGTGACACAGTAGGTCTCTTTTTCAGTTAATATTTGGGAACAGGAAACAAGTTTCTTTTATGGCCATTTCAAACATTTGATATTCATTAAGACCACTGCTTGCTGTTGCAAAATTGAAAAGCCTCATGGACTTTTGTGCTTGTTTTGTGAAGAGTGACATCAAGACTAACCATCTGAAGGTCCTTTCATCATGGTCAACAGACAACGTTTAGCACTAACACCACTGCCAGCAGTGACACTGCCTTGGAGAAGAAACGCCACAGCAGAGCCAATGCCTGCTCCTGTATGGGTGAATCTATTCCAAACAAGTAAGTCATGCCTGGGAAGAGGGACTGTCAAATTGAATGAATCTGCTCATTGACAAAGGATGTGCTGTCTTCGGCGGGTGGTCAGGCCTCCTGTTACAGTGCCTGGTGTGATGTCCATGGCGCGGTTGGTGCTAAGTGAGATCACTGCCTCTCCGGTGAGGGAGAGGGCAGGGGATCAGTTCTGCCAGCACAGGCTGAGGAGTGCCTCAGTGCTGGCTCTAATTGTATTC
>NW_008824988.1:1852670-1898469 GCF_000699105.1 Pygoscelis adeliae | reverse complement strand
GCCCAGAAATGAGAAAGCAAACAACTGCACTAAGCTGCTGCACTGAGGGAAATATAGGGAGGTTTTTCACATGCTAGTCTGTTCAACAAAGCCCCCAAATATACCCATGTTGGGGAATAGCTGTCATCCTGACCCTGGCTATTTGTTTCCTTCTTGCCTGATTATTGTGGATTAATATGCTGCCTTTTTTCCCCCTGTAATATTCTGGGCTTGAGGGGGCATAGGAAACAGCATATCCTATCAAATAAAATGGTAGGGAATGGCTCTTGAATGCTTGATCATTCTTGACATATTGTTTGCCTACTCTTTTTGCGTTGTAAATGCTCAGTAAGACCTTCAGTCCCTAAGCTGGTCACATGAACTTCATTGCTCAGGGTGAGGCCCTGCTGTGCATTCAGTGAAATTACTATATCTGTGGAAAAGAATTAAGGGACCACAGGCTGCTTTGTGCAAACCAACCTGGGAGGATAGATGTGTTCTGGAAATTAAGGTTCTGCGTCTCTGCCTCAGCCGTGCCTCTGCAGAGGGAGCAGCTTTGCTGTGCAGGCTGGCTGCTGCAGCTGAACACAGCTTTGCCTTGCTGTGCTTGCCTACCTGGGCGGATGCTAGGAGACAAGGGGAGAGCGGATAGGAGCTTGGACTGGTTTGCCTGTCATGCATAGGATCCTTGATGAAACACAGGAGTTGTCACGCAGTGAAAGGGGAAGAAACCTGCCCTGTGCTTTCTGTGCCAAAAAAGGAGGGTGTGATGGTCACTGACAGCCCTTCCTGGCTATTTCCTCGCTGGATGCAGCTCTGTGCTGGAGGAGGAAGCGAAGAATCAGGGTGGTGATACACATGCTTACGGTGTGAACTTCCTGTAGCATAGGAAAGGATGCTGCTCTCTCCTGCAAAGCCTTCCACAAACCCTGTAGGAACAATTTCAGCCACTCTTGACATGAGTAACGTTGAGCGACTGCTTAGCAGAGTCCACAGTGAATAGCTGCATTGTGAAGGGTTTGGCTCGCTTCTGTTCTCACTGGCGTTTCAGAAAGAAGGACCTCAAGGTAAATGAAGATAAATAGAATCAGTAATATAATAAAGCAGAGAATGACAAAGAAGTGTTGAACAACAATCAAAACTCTGTGCAGGGACCAAAGGTTTGCTGTCACGGATACATGTCCATTTCTGGGTTATTTTATTTGCGCAGCTAACTTTATAATACAGAAAAAGACAAAGTGCTGTTTTAGTAAAAAAAAACCCTCTGTCATACCTATCATTTTACCTAAAAATAAATGTGATTGTGAAAATTCCTTTGGTTTACAAATAATACTTATTTTATCACCAGGACAGATAATCTAATATTCTAGTCATTTTTGAGAGAAATCAGCTGGAGAAGTATTTCCTTATTTACACCCCTTGCTGTAGAAGCTGCCACTCTTACTTTCTTTGATTCATTTACCAGCTCAACTAATCCAAGTGGCCTTTCTTTGGTCATGCCTGTAATTCCTTTTCTTCTTCGTCCTGGGAAGGACCAAGACATAGGCACAACCTGCCTACGTGAGGAAGCTGCATGGTCCAGTGATATGAGAGAGAGTGCAATGTGTATTTGCTGTTAATGGGGAGGCCAGATTCCCGAGCTCCTTCCCTGGCAAATCCGTGCTGGAAAATGGCTGCTTAAAATAACTCAGACCAGCATCTTTGGTGCAAAGAATTTATTTTTTCACTTCACAGGTATAGACTGCATGGAGAAAACAGCCTATAAAGACATGTTTTGCACTGTTGTCCTCTACAACCTGTGATAATCTTTTTCACTGTCATTCCATCTTTCGTTGAGTAGGACAAGACTATATGTTACAATATTTTTTTTTTAATACCTGTCAGTGTGATGACCCTCCCTCCCCCTGGCAGCCACTGACAGCTGACTCATGTTTCTTTCCTAGAGAATGACAGCCTCAAGGTTTTAGTTCCTGTCTTGATTCTGGCTCAAGTTGAGGAAAATATAATTTAAGATATACAGAGGAATTTTCTAGTGAATAGCTTATCCTTTCTTCCTCTATTGTCTTCCAGATTCAGTCTTACCTTTGACATTGCTTTATTTCTTGTTTTTCCTCTTAAATCAAGGGAGTATACAAATTTTGTGCAGACAAGGTAACAGTGACCAGGAGAATTGAGATACATGTGCTCTTTTTTAAAACAAATTAACAAATATATCACTCTCATGTTCCCTGGTATCCAATGTTTTGCAGTAAATTAACTAATGGTTTAGTAGCATGGGCTGCTAAATTATCATGCCCACCTATTGTCTCTCTTGCTGTCTTACCCAAAGAATGAGTTGAAATATAAAGATGAATTTTAGGTCCATCTGGTATATGTGGTTTTGTCAAAATGAAAAAGAAAAAAAAATGTAGAAAGAGAATACATTTTTCAAGCTTAATTAATGTGTAGTGTGGTTACACTTATGTAAGTTACTTATGTAAGTTACACTTATATAAGTTACCACTTATTTACATAAATTTGTGCCTAAAATTAAAAAAAATCTGTACTTTAATTCAGCATCTACTCTTGCCTAGCATTATGATTTCAACTGTGTAAGCTGTCCTTTTTCTATTAAACAAGCTAATCTCTATCTGCTGTTCTATTCTGGTTGCAAAAAGCCTAGCTTATATAGGAGATGAGTTTGAAAATTTTCTGTAATCATTGCATGGTAATCGCCTTGGTAACTACGTGGACAATTATAGATATGTTTTGTTCCCTTAAGAGGTGCATAAAATAGTGATTAAAGCTAACATATACCAGGAGGATGCAGCCTTTCTATATCAAGCTTTTTAAGAAGAGATTATAACACCCCCCCAATTTTACTGCAGAAACACACAATGTGTTTGATGATTCATGCAATAAGTTTATGTCCTTCTTATAGGCAATAAAATTAGTAATTAAAAATATTACCACCCATTACGGGAGAGACAACATGTTACAAGTATGTAGTTAAATTGCATTAAAGTATTTGATGTGTAGGTAAATCACATAGAGTGATAGGTCCTCATATCCTTGTGTACACTCACCTTCATGTACAAATGGGGAATTCAGTGCATCTGTTCTAATTCAGGCACATTATGCTAACGGTTATTCTGATTTTAGAGTAATACTGATAACATAAGAGAAAAAAACTTGTAAGAAAACTTCAAGACTTGGTTGGTAACTAGCTGCACACTGAAGACCAAGGCTCTGCTCTGAGGCAATCACTGTTCTGTAAACAGAAGTTAGCTCCATGTGCGGTAGATGATACAGTGCCATCCCTTTACTCCTCCTGTAGCCCACCTCGAGCTGTAGTGGATAGTCTGCCTTTAAACATAAGCCTCTCCCCTTAATTTGGACAAAGCCAACTAGCGTTTAGCTACTTGATAAACTTCAGATAAGCTCGTAACAACCAAGAGATTACGATTATTGTTTAATCGTGTCAAAATGAATCAAGAAGAACAATAATAGTACAGCAGCTACCATAGCTTCCCTTCATCTAAGCAGAGCCAGTATTGTCTACTAGGAAAAGTGCATTTTACTTGTGCAGTAAAGCAATCACTCACATGAAGTACCGTGTGAGGGATATAATGGCCAAAAAGGGGAAATGTGTTCACATCAGCTGTTGGGGCCAAATTCTGCCCCCCATTACAGTCCTGGTAAGCCCAGCAACTGCACACAGACCTCTAATTCCTCCTGTTTGTTCCCTATGCCATGTGTGTCAGTGGACAGACACTTCAGAGAGGCACCCGATTGTGCTGGTTACCTACAAAGGCATGGGAGCCATAATGGTGCCACCCATAATTCCCCCACCCCCGTATCAGCATGCAAAGCAATCTACACTTCTATAAATGAAATACCCTTAGAAGTATATTTCTTATTCCAGAATTCATAAGTGAGTTTTGCCAATATGTTCAGAATTTATGCGTACAAATACATAAGTTTTTTATTTTTCCCACACTGTTTTAAATTATTGTAATTATTTTTATGGAAAATTTTACTTGTTTTTCAACTTTGTTTCAAAATGTGGTTATCAGCCTGACATCTTTTTGGCAACCTGCCCCTGTAGTCACTATGTAGTTTGAACATTTCCATGATTTATCAGCATACAGCCACAAACGTATTGAGTCTACATGACTGAAATATACACATCGAGTAATGCCAAAGTATTTACTGGCACTGGCAATACTTGCTATTGTAAGGCTTGGAACCACAGTTTCTTCTTTAAATTAATTTTAACTTTACCTGGAGATGTGGTAGCTACCATAAGACCTCTAGCACTGTAGCTAAGACTGTGGAATTATTTGTTTACCACAAATATTTCTGGAATTTACTCTTTCTCAAAGACATTGTTACTTCCAGGTTTGTTTATGGCTCAGTAGAGCATGTTATGAAACTATATAGCACAGGAAGAGTTTCCTTTATCTTTCTTGGTGAGTCATCCTTTCTCTAGAAGGACACGTATCCTTTGATTTGTTTCAGTGCAGGAAAGAAAGGCTTTATGCTTTAAGGTTTATGCATTGGTTACAAAATTGTGGATGCTCTCTTTCATTTATCTTAGCACAATGCCTTTTTTCCCCTTAATTTCAAGAATTCAAATGACTAATACAGCACATTTCACAGCCAGAAAGAGGCAGCGCTAATTAGTTTGTACTTATTTTCATTCATATCAGCTGGATAAATGCACCTTTAGTTCCTTGTCCTGCCACATGCTTTTTGTGTGATCTTAACCTGCCTATGTTTTAGTTCCTTCTGTATAAAAATATGGAAAGTTAAACATCCTTACCTCCCGCGAGACTCTTCAGGTTAAATAATGAAAGGATCTGTCAGTCTCTTTAATGCTACTCCCATATCATAGGCAGCCTTCAGGCAGCATACCTGCCTGTGGATAAGAGTGCTGCCTAATGCTTAAGCTGTCTGGTCCTTTGTGCTCCAGAGATGCCCTGTAAGCTGTACCTCGGGCTGTACAAGTTCAGCTCACCACCTGTGCAGTCAACACATTTGGTCAGGAAAGGCAGCCTCGAGGTATCCCCGGCAGTCATACTCGACGGTTTTAGTATAGTGGGTACCACAAACACTTAGGATAGGTTCACCTTTGCACTGTTGCCTTCTAGAAATATCATATGAAAGAATACTTATTCATTTAAAAACCTCTGTGAGACATCAACAGAGTTGTTTCTTGGCTTTTATAAACAACAAACAAACCAACCCCAAAGCTTTCTTTCTCTTTAAAGGAGTTGTTCCACATCCCGTATCTTTAGTCCAAGAATGCAGAACAACCCAGAATACGTTTTCACTGGAGTGCTGCTCCCTGTGTATTAATTTGTTTGGTTAGTAAATAAGAAAGGGTGGTTTTCCAGGGAAGAAAAGATTGAGTTTCCAGGCCCAGTGTAACTGCTGCTCTGAATCTTTGAACTACCTTTGGGAACTCATTATGGGATTTAGGGATTTTTGTCTTTTTTTGTCGAGGTTGAGAGTATACGAATTAATGAGAACTAAAGCCGTTGAGGCCATAAGGAATTATTTCTTTCAATTAGGGTGAGAGTGCTCCTCGGTGGGCATGTATAGGTGAAAATATTTGATAACAGTAACATATATTGAATGTGGAGTTGTCTTCCAAGCGAAGCAGTACTGGTCTGGGAGATGCGGGCTCTTGTTCCGCTCTTAACGGTGCTCTGATAAATATGCTCAAGAGCTGTGTAAAATCACAGCCCCACCTGCTTGTAGGCTTGAAGCAAAAAATACCTTAGCAGATCAAGGCTCCTTTTCTCCCCATCCTGTACAGTGCACCTCACCTTAGGGTGTAGCAGCTTCTCCAGTTAGTCACCGTCCTCTTCCCTGTATGAGAATGTAAGCAGTGAAACCAGTGGTTTGTATATGTCCGTGAACTCGGCCCTCCCCAGCTGGCTGAGTGCTAAATAGCAGGGTGCGTTCGTGTGTGCCAACCTTTTACAAACAACCACTTGCGGACGTGCAGCCAGGGTGTGCAAAGCAGTAACGACTGATCCTCAGTGTGCACAGAAAGGTAACAGAAGACACAGTAGATCTTTCTGAAGTATTTTTAGGCTCTTTTCTGAAGCAATAACCAGGTCTAAGCATGAAAAAAAACCTCTGAGGAGTGTTCTCTCAGGAGCATTACAAAACGCTGAATCTTTGAACTACTTTTGGGAACTCATTATGGGATTTAGGAATTTTTGTCTTTTTTTGTCGAGGTTGAGAGTATACGAATTAATGAGAACTAAAGCCGTTGAGGCCATAAGGAAATATTTCTTTCAATTAGGGTGAGAGTGCTCCTCGGTGGGCATGTATAGGTGAAGCATTTCAAGCATTTGAAATAATTGAAAAATTATTGCCTATGGTATCTTTTCTGTTTCTCACAGGTCACACTTAGACATGTACAAAGGGTGAGTTGATGAACATCTACTTAAGAACAGTTGGGTTTGGAATTATAGGGAAATTTTGAAATGCAGTGCTTGATATGGCAGTGTGAACTAAAGGATGACCTGGCTGTATTTGGGTTCTTTCTTATTATGCAAAGATAGGGGAAGCTGTTGTTTTTGTGGGTCTTCTTATTCTAAAGGGATCAGCAAATACCTGATACCTCTTAAAAGAAAACAGTCTGCTGAAATAGATCCACTTTTAGTGACTAGTGGGTCAGTTACTTTACAATACACAGTAGCAACCCAAGGTGGTACGTGATGAATAGCATGAGCACCTCGAACAGCAAGGAAAAGGTATGAATATATAGATTGCAAATTCTGGAGATTTTCTGGTGGAGGAGTAAATATTCCTCCCCTTCTGATTGGTGTTTCTGGACTTTTTAATTGCCATGGAGACTTTTTATTTCCACCTGACTCATACTGTGGATCTGTGCATTCGTTTGAACAAAAGAAGAAATAAAAGGAAGCAGACCAGTGACTTGGCCGATCCTGTGGAGGACACCTCAGCATTTGGAAATTTCTCTGTGTCAGCCTTTGGCAAGAACACGTGTAGCACATGAAACAATCCAAAGTATATCAGCCTTATTCTGCAAGGTCAAGTTACTTTTGCATTTTAAGTGCTGAGGTGTCCCACAGTCTCTCACCTGCATGGTACACAAAGGTATGGTGGCTTTTCTTTGTTCTGGTCAAGCACAAATATTTGCGCACAGGAAAATGCTTTAGCTCTGCAGACCAATACATCAGCCACCTGCCTAGAAAAGCCAACACCTTTCTGCGCTGAGGCGGATACACAGGGGAGGATCCTGTTCTGTCAGTTCTCAGATTCCTGTGCCTCACCTCACTGATGTTAAGTCCACGTTTATTTGACTACCCTTGGTCTGATTACAATAGATAAGTCCAGACAGTAAAGCAGGCATGGATATGTGAACAAGTGCTAATAAAGTTTTCTTCCTGGAATGTGTCGTGTTCATAGCAAAGGCAGAACTCACAGAAGTCTTTTATACAAAACATGGGCTTCCACAGGTGATGCTATATTATGCTCATGTTAATATTAGCATCCATACATATAGTATACAGGTTATGAATTCTGTAAAAGCACACAGTCTACACAGGCAGGCTTTCTCAGCTATTGGCCCTTATATTGTGACTGAATTTATTCTGTGTAAAACAAATGCTGCTCTTCCATTCGCATTTTCAGTCTTTTTTCTCTTCCTTCAGCTCTAACCCAAACAGCGGAGGTCAAATAAACCTGGTTGGTTTAGTTCAAGTTAACCAAGGAACAAAAGGAACGGTTACCAACTCTTTCTTAAGAGAGGGAAGTAAAGAGTGTGAATAAAAATCTGCCCACTAATATTATGAAAAAAGCTGTGTGGCACACAAGCAGACAAGAAGGGAAGAAAAGAGGGAGTAGTGTCTCATGCCATTCATTTCAGAGGAAAAAAGGGGAAGAATCATGTTTTGTCTGCCATTGCACAGGCTACAGACGTATTATCTTATCCCGAGCAATGAGACTTTAATCTGAGATCTGAGTTTCTGTTCCATCAGGAGAGATATTACCTGGCAAAATAATCTTCAAAGAGGAGAAGGCAGAAATATAGTAGCAGCTGTAAAATTAAGGATGAATGCTGGCTTAAGCTGTGAATGGAAAATATGTGTGCAACATACAGGGTGGTTTTTACCTGAATATCTAGCTCCACCAAAAGGACTGGATCTGAATCTTTAAGAATCACAAAGACAGTCCCATTTCTCAAGGCTATGGCTGAGAACAGATTTCAGCCTGGTATGGGGATTTGAGAAGGGAAAGAAGAGGGTGAAACCCCCTTTAGTCACTTTGCAAAGTAGATCTCATCGGACGCAGAGGAATTCTTGTGCCTGTGACATTTCTGGGAAGTGGCTGCTGTCTGCTTGGATGGGTGGTTTGTCAAAGCTGTCAAAAACTTCTGCAGTGGAAAATACTGTTCTAGATTACAGATGCAAACAGTATCAATAATAACTTTGGAAAATAATCCAGATTTTCTTCAAATGTTAAAATAACATGCATTGCAGTGTAGATATAAAGGCTAACTTTTGTTCGAGAATGAAAGTCAGTGATCATTGATCATTCTGAAAATTTTATTATTTATAAGATAGTATTTAATTCACATAGTTTATTTCCTGTCTGCTGGCTCAATATCAGATGTCCAAAATAAGGAGAACAACAGTAAACTTCTAGGCCCAGGGCTTGCATTACTTATTTCTTCCACAATCCCAATAAGTGATAATTCTACCATTTGTTTTCTGTTACAGCACTGAGGTAAGTCAGACTATGGAGTTTAACATTCCTGAGCCCAGGCAAGTTCTGGACTGTGGTCCTGAATCACAAACCTTTTGGGATTCCAGCTTTGTGGATTCTTGACAGCCATCTCTTTGCTTATGAATAGATCCACTAAAAACAGTGACCCAAATGTAATCCCTAAGCATGCAAAGGTTTGTGTAAAATAACAGTCAACATAAAACTTTCAGATCAAGCAAGTTGACATCCATCTGCTCATAGTTGAGTAGAGCGTAGGATATATACAGGAGTTCAGTGTTTCTATAAGGACCAAGATGTATTTGAGTTGAGTATCTAGTCTTTTAACTTGATACCCTACCTGCTGCATCATAGATGCTAAGAGGGAAGCATGACAATACTATCCATTTTAATATAAACCTGCACCAGCCGAAGTAAATAGATACACACTTGTATATTATTAACAATTATTATCAGCAGTGAAGAATGAATAAACTTGATTTTGACTGAGGCGGGGTAACCAATATGTGCCATCTCCAGAGAAACCAGAGCAAAGTCTACACATCAGGATTTCTCAGGACAGTAAATTCACTGAGGGCAACCACAGGCATGAGACGTGGTTTGAGTTTGGTAACCTTATCTTGGAGAAACTACAGTGTGTCCTTTTATCTAGGAATAGCTCTTGCACATTAGCTATTCACTTGCTGAGCGCCACCCCTCATCTCTATAACCCTGACAGTTTAAATTGTAAAACTAAGGTAGGACCCTGTTGCTGTGAATTACGTTGCTTTTGCAATTTTGCTCCAGTCAGTTAAACAAGCAGGTCTTGTCTTCTATTCACTGAAAGTAGTGCCTTATATTTTTAGCTGATAATTCTCTAAAAGCAGTTAAGTTAGAAATCCAGCTAAATAATCCCACTGAGTTGGGATTGCTGACTTCACAGGACAGCTGAGGTTGGAAGGGACTTCAGGAGGTCACCTGGTCCAACCCCCTGCTCAAGCAGGGCCACCTAGACCCAGTTCCCCAGGACTGTGTCCAGATGGCTTTTGAATATCTCCAAGAATGGAGACTCCATCACCCCCCTAGACAACCTGTGCCAGTGCTTGGTCACTCTCACAGTAAAAAAATGTTTCCTGATGTTCGGACGGAACCTCCTGTGTTTCAGTTTGTACCCATTGCCTCTGGTCCCGTCACTGGCCACCACTGAAAACAGCCTGGCTCCGTCCTCTTTTCACCCTCCCTTCAGGTATTTATATACATTAATAAGATCTGCCCTGAGCCTTCTCTTACAGAGTAACATTGATGTGACATCAGGCTGTGTTTGTGGCTTCCCTCTCTTTAGTATAGAATGTATTAACATTTCAGTGTGAAGAGTGACAGCCATCAGCACAAAAAGGACATCATCCCTCGGTTTGGGCTATATATACGTGCATGTACCTACTTAACAGGAAAGAAGAATTAAAGTGCTCATCCACTGCATAATCCCAGAGGATCCCTCAGCATATTTATGCTCTTCAGCGTTTGTAGGTGTGAGGATGCCCTTCTTTTACTCAAAAGCTGATGGAATATCTGGGCTGACTAGGGTAATCCATGAAAGTAGTCTTTTATGGCAGACACTGTTATCTTTGCAATTAATGTAATTGTAGTAGTAGCAGGCAAGGGAACAAGAATACCATGGGCAAAGATGTCATTACTAGAGCTAAAGGGAGGACAACAGGTTTGTTTTGCAGCTGCTTTCCAGATCTGAAATGGATAGTTTTTGTTTCACGCTGGAATGAAAGCATAGTCATGCAAATACTTCCACAAGTGCAGCCTTCCCTCAAATATCCATCCAGAGCCTGAAACTAACTTAGTCTTCTGAATCTTAAGTAGGTGAAGCCGGCTTTGTCTAATAGTGTAACTACCTCACATTTGATTTCCTACCTGAGTTAGTTAGAGCAGAGATTGTTTCAAGCCAATGTCTCCCGTGATCTCAGCTGATGTTGAAAGTGAATGTAAGGAGGGAAAAAATTTCCCTGCAATATGACAGCAAAGACCCACCACTTTCCACCTAATCTTTTGGTAATGTTTTGAATCTACCATACTTGAGCATTTCCTATTTTGTGCCAATATGTGCCATCTCCAGAGAAACCAGAGCAAAGTCTACACATCAGGATTTTGTGCTGTGCTTCTCCCCAAAGTAAATCTTCTCTCGACCCTACTTTAAAAGTTCTGCCATGGCTATCCTGTGTTATCTCTGACAGCTAGCTCACATCCCTTTCTCCTGAACATCTCTGGCATGCTCAAAAGAGGGTGTGCCCACAGCCTGGGTAATGTTGCCAAATCCGGAATAGATATGGACATAAATTAGTAGAGCTAAACACAACTCAAGGGAATGTGATTACCAGTTTAATTTTGTTTCTAGCATTTTCCAATAGGTTAAAAAAATCATTTAACTGATTATGAAGACAATATACTGTTAATGACTAATACAAACATTTTTTTTCTCTTAGTGTAGAGGTCATTTATCACCACTCTGTTGGAATATACTCTTATATCCAAATTTTACATAATTATGAAGACATAGATAGGCACAATATAACTCGTTCATGACAAATTAATACTAGGTATTGTAAATTAACAAGGCTTGTCTGCAAAGATCCTTCCTTCTTCTTTTATATGTGTATTTAGGCAGCATCATAGGAAATGACAGGCAGCACGAACAAGCGACACTGGTGCTTCGCACATAACATAACGTGCTTTTACTGCAGATGTCTCGCTGTCTTACTCTAATGAAAAAGCACATTGCTGGGATAACAAACTATTTCAACTAACTTCAGCTATTTACTCAAAACAGGCATCCACCTTTGCATATGGTGATCCTGGAGAAATTTTGTGAAGGCTGTATGTACAGATTCCCTCACTAAGCTGCCACCATGATGTCTGGGTTGGGATGCTACAGAAAAAGAGGGAATGACCTGGGATGAGCTTCACATGACTCAAGTACCATTTAAATGAAAAAAGCTAGGACAAGCCTGCTCATTTTTCCCATACCAGACTTTATAAGCATCACTTAGCCTGAGGTGTGGAGTTCTGGGACTATCTCCTTCCATGTCTCTTGCTTCATTGTATCTTTATCATAGCAAAACCTGTAGTTGCTATTTGATGGTTATCACCTCACTGAGACCACATGCTCAGTGTGAAATGTCTGCTCTGTTTTCAGCTATCAGCATGATAGTTAAGGGATTATACAGAAGAAAGCTAAGCCCAGATCACTGATTTTTTTCTATATAAGCTATTCCAAAATCTATAGGAAGAGCCTTACTGTCTGATTTGCCAGCAAAATTTCTTTTCCTTTAATGAGAAATGAGTGCATAAAGCACAGTTACACTAGCGACTTACAAGCTTCTTGCAATAAAAATAAAAATTAGGAGCTGAGGTGCAGCTATTAACAAATTGCAAATAGACATCAAAAAGATTGGTTATAACTCTTGGTCAGAAGTCATAGCTGACTTAAAGTCATAGTTGGATTGATAAAATACAGCTCAAAGTTACTGCACCTTAAACCATCACTTCCAGTTATTCAGATAACTAAATTCAAGGTGTTTAATAGATTTCTCCTCTTGTTTTCCAAATGGACACAGTAGTTTTTTTATGTTTGTTCTTCAAATTGTACATATAAATTTCTTATGAAATCTGATATACCAAAGCTGCTTGGTAAGAGTTCAAAATGATAGTAGAGACAGAGAGGTTAACTAAAATATTTGAAAATGTCAGGTTTCCTAGTGCAGCTTCACCTCGTAGAGGCTATGGTCATTTCACTGTTGCTGGTTACAGTTCTGTCTGAATGAGGCGTAGTGCTTTCTTCATGTTCTCTATTACTGAAAGAAAAATAAATAAGAACTGTAAAAAAGTACTTAAAGCACATATGTACAAATAAAAAACCCACCTAGTTTGATTAGTAAATTGTTCACACTGAAATTAATTTATGGTCACACATTATATTTTAGAGCTTTCTATTGTGAAAATTCTCACATTGATACTAAAGCAGAAGGTAAAAAGTTTTGTGAATCAAAATGTTTAACTTAAAAGGATTTGACAAGGCTCCTTTCAACTCCTTCACTTCTCAACAGCAAGCCTGGTAATCAGATATAAAGCGCATATTTGTGGTGAGATACTGCATTGGTGTCGGATAGAGGGTATAGAGAAAGGACTAGCTCAACCTGAAAAATCACATTCCTTTCTGAAATATGGGTGTTAGGTGGTACCTAGATAACCACCAGCATTTCTTTTCTGATTCCCTCACACCACTGGCTGTTCACATTGCGCAGTTAGATACCTTTGAGCGTAGTGAATTTCACCATTCTCCAACAAACTGCTCAGATCTTGATCCTGAAAGTTCCCACCCGTGATCTTTCAACTTGTCTTACCTGAGTAGTCCCAATAAATTCAATGGGACGATAGGTGTGCTTAAGGGTTTTGCTAGAACAGGTTAGACTATTATAATTTATTGCAAATGCTTACACAGAGTCCTTATTCATTGCTTTGAGATCTTAATGGGTTCTCAAGCACAAATGATTGGGATGGGGTGTATCTGGCTGCTTACGATGTGTCACCTGAGGAGACACAATGAAGGGGGCACTTACAGAATGGTATGTCTTGTGGTTCGTAAGCGTAAAGCCGGTTGGAGTATCTTCCTGTGATATCAGCTCTTACTGTGAGAGATGGGTCTGAAAAAGTAATCATATTAAACACTGCTTTCCATTCCCACAACAGCTGAGGGCGATGTGAGTGGTACTACTTTGACAGCCCTGTTTCTGAGGTGTTCTGATTTCATCAACGAGACAATTACAAGGCCGTTACGCTCTGTTCCAACCAACTGCTCTTGGAGAAATCCTGAACAAAGCTAATGCTCATTTTTATATTATGCAGCTATTTTAAAGTGATAGATTACACATGCATTTCATTCACATTTCAAGAATAATATCCTGTTCTACAAGCTCTGGGGTTACATCAGGGGAGGCCAGTTTGACTGGATGCACACACAGTGAGGGTCGTGCGTACATAACGTAATATTACGTAGGTCATTAGCATGACCTACCTAGAGCCTTCAGAATGAAAATCTTGTGATTCTTAATGTTTCCATCACAGGAGCAAGTTGTTGTGGACATCTCTCCTCCCAGTTCCCCTTCCAAGCTTTTTGTTAACTAACTGACTCCTGTTACTACGTTGCTCTCTGTCTGAGTGTGGGCTTCATCTCACCTAACTTTGGATGCCACCACAGAGCTAGTCACTCTAGGCTCCCTGTACAGTCAGTGAAAAGGAACAGGCAGTCTGGGGCATGATTCATTTGATCTATTCCAGAAGTCAGCTTTACGATGGGATAAATCATTCCTTAGATGCCACTGACTACTGACTTGCTCTGTGGTAATGTCCATACTGTAGACATCTACATTCAGTCAGATATTTGACTGTTTTCAGTAAACTTTGTCTTATAACAGCACTAGCAAGAAGCATGGAGAACAAAAGCCCAGATGCTAATGGACATTTAAGTGTCCTGCTCCCAAGCACAAATTAAGTACCCTCCAGAACATATCTGTAACCTGAGGAATTTTACAAGGGTCAAAGCCTGCGATAGAGGGAGAAATGAACTCAGATCTGCCAAGTTCCAGACTAATACCATAGTAATGACAAATTTTGAGCTATATTCTTTTTTTCAAAATGAATCATTTTGATGTCCCCAAAGGAGGACACTGGCATGGATTCAGATATCACATCTTTGAAGATACATAAATATTGTACATACCTACAAACATGATTCGAGGCACGTATTGTCCATCAGGTGACAGATTTTTATCTGTGGTTTCATGCTGGCAGAGAAATTAAAGCTAATTATTAAAATATTTCTGTAAATTTTGATGAAGTAGTACCACCTGTGAATAGTCTTGTACCAGAGGACTAAACCAAAAAAGGTACTACTTGTGTGTGGATGCACATGCACAAATGCCTGTATTTACATGTTACTGAAATGCCAGAGATAGTTAGCTAAAATGACATGAAAAAGCAAGACAAAGAAAGAGAAAACACAAGCCAAAAAAAGATCCAAGTCAAACCTCCCCAAACCCTTCATACCATGAGATTCAGCATAACGAAGTTATTTTGGGCCATTTCCTGTATCTCTTCATTTTCTGCAAAAGCTTTCTTCAGTGCTAGAAAAGATACGGTCATTTTGAAGTCCATCGCTAATACTTCCTTTCCTTCTGCGTTTAGGCACCACGTTGGCTGGAGACTGGCCACATTGTTCAAGTCTCTGCTGATTCACATTCCTGAGGAGACACCTAAGGGCTCTATCACTGCTTTTTGTTTTTCTGACCCATGTCAGTACAACCTCCCGGCTATGAAAATGGAAGCTCTTTTCTGTTATTTATGAAGCCTGTCTCAATGGATGCCATGTCTCAGCTTGACAAAAGTGCATTATTCTCAGAAAATTCTTACTAGATCGATTTCAGCAGCCCTGTCCTCATCTCCTTCTCTAGTTACCAGTTCAGGAGAGCCAAACAATATTAAATCTGTTCAATGAGTCAGTAGCAAACCCGTGTCTCTTAATTTAAACTGACGAGTGCTGCATTAGGGATGGCAGGAGAGCAGCACTGAGTATTTTTCATGTTCTCTGTTGGGTAGTTTCATAGTGGAGTTTTTGTAAATAACAGTAATAAATTCTTAGCTTTTCAAATACATTTTCATTTACCTATTTCTTTAAATAATTTTCAGTAAGTGTAAGGTAAATATATAGATAGGTGCAGTTTCTTATAAAAATACTCACAAAATTTTAACACTCAAAAAATCAAAATTACCTTGGCAGTATTGACAGTCTTCCAAATGATGAATTACCATCAGTGGCTTGTTACTTTATTAATAATAATAAAACATGTAGTTAGATCATTTGACAAGTATACAAATGGGAGATTTTACTAGCAGACTGGAAAAGGCAAATTACATTTAATCTTATGCTAACCCACAGTAAAACAATACAGACATTCCGTAAAGAATTACAGACATTTTTGAGCAAGGGAAAAGAACAAAACTACTTCATAAAAGAAAGAAATGGAGAAATAGAGTTTCTATATCTAAACAGGTTTTCTAAAGTAAGAAATTCTAGAAGAAAGAAACAACAGAGCCATCATCATTTCCTTCCCAGTTAGTATATAATCAAACTGGAGAGGTATTTAATATTGCTTAGGTGTGATGTTCTCCACGATTAAGAAAATAAAAATCATCTGTATGAACTGGAATAAAACAATTTTTGTAAAATTTGGTTTATCATCAAATACTTCCCATGAAAAGTTTAATGTATTTTAAGCTTTCTTGAACAGATATACAATAAATTATTTTTTTCTGTAAATAGTTTGGTAAAGTATCAAAATTTTATATTTTTGGATGTCAAAACATAAAACAATTCTGTGCATTTTCTCCTGCCTTTTTTTAAACTACTGTTACTGTTAACTGTTACTGTTCAGTATATCAGTTACTAATGCTTGATCTGCTATGACTGTCAAAAGTTGCTCAGTTCCTAACCATTTTCACATAGGGTACGTGAAATTAGTTGCCTTTAATTTTAAAATAATTTGCTTTAGATTTAATAATAGCTTATGCTACACTATTATGATCTAAAATGAACTGTAACAGAGATTTAAATGAGTATTGTTATGAATTCTCAAATATATTTTCAGCTGAATCCCAGAGAAGATTCAGATTGGAACTTTCTACCAAGATAGTGAGAAACTGTGAGTACATCATGCATATATGCCAACTAATAAAGTGTTGGGGAAAATATCAGAGGCAGTAGATCACCACGCAAGATGAAATGTAACTGATTTCCAGCTGTTGATTAAGGAAGTAATCAGAGCAATAATGACATATATATATAAAAAAAGATGCATTTTAAAAATTATAATATCTATTTATCACTGCTCATTCAAATGACAACACTGCTGTTGTGACAAAGAAACAAGTGTTAAATTGAGAGTTGCCTATCGGCCCATGATGTTGCTTCAGAGTCATAAGTCCCCTGCAACAACTTTTATTTATAGACAATAAATCTGTTTTATTTAACTGGGTGGCCTGCAGATCAGCTGTCGTGGTGTTTCTTTGTTCTGTTTCATTATAGTATATTCAGGCATGACTGTCTGATTAACAACTTTGTCTTTTAATCTCTTACCTTTTTTTTGCTCGATAAAGCCCTTCTTCATAAGTTTGTACCCAGGTAATTTCATCACCCCACCCTAGAAATATCACAAAAGGATTAACTGGTGGCCAGGTAAGTAACTCATAACAAATTACATTTTTTATATTTATCAATAGTTCTACACAAATAGGATTTGGGTTTTTCCAGTCAAAGTTTCCCAAACGTTGTGGACATACTAATGCTGCATCTCCTGATAGGTGCACTGGAAGATTAAAAAAAAAAACAAAAAACAACCCCCCAAAAAACTTAGCTGGTTGAGTATCCAGTTCAAGTCCTCTAGAAAACATATTAGATCTCTTTCTGAATACTCAGAATACTAAATCAGCACCCAAATCCTTTATATATTTATATTGTCTGCTCCATATTTCATGTAGACCCTGGGGCTTAAAGAGAAAGTTGGCTTATAAAGTTAAAGAGAAAAATAAAATATGACAGCTCAAATAAGATCGATTTTAATATGAATGTTGTTAGAATAGTCTTGGGTTTTAAGCTTAACTCTTAAGCCATGAATTTCAATCCCTGGCATTGCAAGTATGTATAGTTTAATAAAAGAATGGCTGTTAAACAAAAATCTCCATCTAAACAAAATCCTAATGAATCATCAGCTTCATAGTTCATCCATAACTGGTGATACACTGATCTCAAAAAGGAAATTGCGCAGTTGGTTTCATGCCTTCAGATCCCAAAGATGCCAGCCGCTCCCAGGCAGTGTTGCTCCATTCGTGACGGCCCTCATGGGAATTGTAGAAGAGCTTCTGGATCTGGACCAGGTTAAGGCTCTGTTTCTTCTGTGCTGTCTGGACAGCACTTGGACCAGCCCTGGTTACGCAGAGATTTGCTGTTAGCTTTCTCACGGGACAATTGCTTGTGACGCTACTAGGTCATCTCTTCTTTCAGGAGAGTGATTTCTATTACAGATCTCTCTGGTTGATGGTGGGATTCTGGCATGTTGACTGGTGTGTTCCCAGGCCTGGCAGAAGTCAACTGCTGACGTAGGTAACTGCACAAAGGAGTCAACTAGGGTCATTTTGCAGCAGGTCTAAGTGTTTCCCTTTGATCTGTGAAAATTACAGGTAAAGCACTCAAGGCATCCCAAAAGGCCTGAAATCAGAATTAGAAAACTGATGCTTTCTGTGACTATTTCTTTCAAAATTGCCAGAATTGAAGGGGTTTTGTTATCTTTTTATTCATTTAGGCTTAGTGGGAAAAATAAATCCTGATCTAGGCAAGATAGGTGATAGATACCAGATTGATTATAGCCTTTCTCCAGGGATACCACTTACGAGAAGTGATTTGCAATTTCTCTTTGATTAGTCCAGGTGTTGCATGATTTTGTCAAGTGCTCCCTGAGCAATTAAGCTCAGATGGGACCACTGTGACAGGTGGGGCTTTGCCAGTGCTTTGTATGGGAAGACCTTAGAGGTGAGCTGTGGGGTCTGCAGGCTTTGCACAGCTTGCAGAAGAGGTCAGGGAGGGAGCTGGAGATTTTTTGGGGGGAATAGGCCTGAAAGGAGAGGAAAGATGGAGAAGAGGAAAAGACCTCAGTAAGCTCTTTCTCTGCTTGTATTTCTAAGGATTGATCAGGCATAAATAACTTAAAATAGGGTCTTTAGTTGACATCCAGGTTGAAAATTATGCACCGCAAGGAAGTGAATTATTCACTGCAAAGCATGACTGTGACTATCTGATGAAAAGCAAAAGCAAAAAAAAAGTCATGCAGAAAAACCCACCAGTAGCTCATACTGTTGTTCTGTGTATAAAAATGGGTCTGTAGAAAAATTGTTCCATAGCAACTGAAGTTATGAAACTGTGTTTCAGTAGTTAATAAGTTACCATAACAAAATATCTTTTAACTGGTATATGAAAGAATATTTCTTCACTGATAGTCCTACAAGTGCATCCTGATTTGAGAGACTCAGTTTAGGTTATTGGCTTCTACTAGGTCACTGTGAGTTGTATAAATTATGCAGGTTATATGAGGCCCTCAGCCATATCCTTAAGAACAAACTGATGGAGTGAAATGACATGGAATAAGAAGATGCACTACTTAGACTGTCACTTAACACTAGAGAAACCCACCTCAGTAAGTATATATATGTGCTTTCAGGTATATTCTAAATAAAACATTTGCTGACCTATATGGGAAGATGAGGAGGTAACTACATAAAGTAAATATACAGTACCTCTTGACAGTGTCTGAGGTGCTCTTTTTTCCTTCTTGATTGCCATCGCAAGGTTGGAAGAGACTGCAATTAGCAGGAGGGACAAGGCCAATGTTGAATGGAGCATTATTTCTTTGAGAAGATCCCTTTCAATGCAGCAAGGAAACTGGAAAACAAAGCAACAGCTTTAATCACATGGATTCATCACCTGGTGCAGTGTAAATCAATGTGTTAGTGGTATCCTAACAATCTATACTACAGAAGTAGTTTTGGTTATTTCTATAAATGCCTTTGTGAGAAAAGTGCAAAATGGAGGTGCTTAATTTTATCATGCAGCACTGCTTTCAGTTGTCAAAATTAGGCTGCAGGGGACAGTTCTCATGACAGTGTGATTGGGGGGACAAAGTTCCTTTCAGTTCATTTCTGGTCACCCAGCATTTGTTTCTTAAGAACTGGTACAACATTGTAATACTGGACCATGAAAATTCCAAGGCAGTGCTACTAGTTGTTCATTCTGTTAGTTTTTTAATTTCAGTGAAATGTAACAGCATGGGATCTTTTCCATGGATAGTAGGTTTTTTGGTCAAAAGACATCTCATGATATTCTCCTTAATAAAATAGGAAAATTGACAAGTATTTGCCTCCAGTTATAATACATTTTAAATCAGCAAATCCCTCCAGAATATTGAAATTGCCATCTTTTTTTTAGCCTGCACTCTGTGAACCAGGATGTTAAAGATGGTAAGATAAATGTCAAAGAAATTTCCACCTGTTTCTCACAATGAAAACTCAAAGAATTTCCCCATTCTCCATGGCATTTTTAAACTGATTTTCAGCTCAAGTCCTGCTTAATAAGACAATCCATCACAATCCATCAGCTCCTGGCTATTTCAGTATTCTGAAGGTGTTTGCTTCTCTTCCTGACAAAGATCGTTATAAGAAATTTAGTAACTTCTGGTCTTGATAAAAGTCAGAGAAAAAAGCAACGGTTGAGGAAAAGCATTATAAAGCCAAATTTTTTAAATTGGTAAGTCTTCTTTCTGCCCACTACAATCATCTTTAGGCATTAAAGCTCGGATATTCAAGTGGATACCTGATGATTTGAACTAAGTTAAAAAGTATAATGCATGTAGCCCAGGATACCACCCAGTCTGCTTATCAGTTCTCATGGGAGATTCCACTTTTCAGAGGCTGAGCTTTAGGAGTTACCAGGATGACCTGTTGAGAAAGTGCTCTGACTTAAATAATAATAAAAAAAAAAATCCCCCAAAGCACTTGTGCCCGTACTGATAAAGAAAATTTCAAACTTGAATTTAAAAGCGATATCCCATATGGAACAGCAAAAGAAGATGCTTCATGCTTCTTAGCACAGAGGCATGAAAAGTGCAGCAGCTTTTATCCTTTAATGAATTCCTCAACATTACTAACATTACTGTTAACAGTTCAATTTCTGGTGAACAAATTCAAATACCACTTCCAGTAGCTGGCAATCTCAATACAAGAAAACTATTCTATTCAAGTGACTGGAGAAAAATTTGCACATTAAAATGTGCAAAATTTTAGAAAAAAAATGAAGTATCATATAGTAAGGATTCTATATTTCTGAAGGTTGCTAAAATAATGAATACATCCATTATAATACTTTTCTCCTCAGTCTTGTCCACAACAGTTCCCTTTCCCCCCATGTGGCATCACAACTCTAGAGTTGTTCTTTGTTTCACATACTTTCCTCCTTAGGCCTATTCATGTTAGCTATTGTTGATTGAGTTTTAGAAGGGAGTCTCCTTTGGACCTTATTAATTATGCACATTAATTTGATGGTTGGAGATTATGGATGTTTAATAAGAAAATGTGAAGTTTCCCAGTGTTTCCTAAGGAGAGACTATAACTTTTACTTAAGTCTGGGGGATGAGGATTTTTTGGTAATAAAAATTCCATTCAAATTATCCCAATGTTTGTGCAGACCACTAACTTCAGTCAGCAAAAGCAGATCATTGCACCCTACTACTATACTCCTCACAAATGAGTATTTCTAGCAACTCTATGTGGAAGTTAATAACTATCTTTAGTATCAGTTTACCTATTAGATGTTAACAATAAAATCTAGCATTTCTATTAACATGTTACAATGCTATTTAAACATAAATAGTTACGGCTTTGAAATCATACCGGATAATGTCTCTATAAAGCAGGTACGGAATGCATGAATCGGTTCTTTCTTTCATGATGTATTCATGAAACAATCAAAGTGTAAATCTCTTCAAGGCACAGGATTAATTACCTGAAGCTTAAATAATTGATTATCATCCTATTGAAAACCAATAGGTTTTTCGAAGGATAATTCATGGAGCTGTAGCTGGAGGCAGTTTAAATTAAATATTCTGAATTTTTGATGTTACATGATCCAATGTTACTTAATTAAGACAAAAAATGACAGCCAACGCCATATAAATTGCCTTCATCTCTCTGTCTGAACAAATGTTTTGCTAGCTAATCTCTAAGCATCTATCATTTGTCTTTTTCATATAACTAGGCTTGTAATGCATTTGTCAACCAAACCTCATTGCTGTGTTAAAGGAAAGTTAAGAATGAGAAATATTTGCTCACCTGCTGCGATCAATTCTCCTGATGGAAGGTCCTTTTTCTGGAACTAGTTACTTAAAAATCAGTGTGGTTTAAGCACAGAACACCTGAGCTGCCCAGGTCTCTGTGTAGCAACAACAGCACATTCACCTGGGAAAAAATGAGAGGAACCTTTTAGCTGAAAACCAAATTCACGTGTTTCCACCCTCCCCCTTCCTTTTCTGCCATCCCTCCAACTTTCGCTCTTGTGAGTTCCCATGCTTATACACTGGATCCTTGGATTTCTCTTCATCTTGGCTTGTATCAGGTGTCTTGTATGAGGATTGGAAATAAATAGTGGCTTATGTGTGTCTGCTGCTTCCCCCCTCAAGCAGTCTGAGTATGGCTTATGTCCAGTGAAAAAAGAAACCACCAATGAAAGCTGGAACTGTAGGTGCTTTTGTTCCCAGTGAATGGCTGGGTTCACTGGTGCTTGAAGATAGGTATGAACCTAATAGGAAGACACAAGGGTTACTTTGTGTAGAGGAATGTAATTAACAAATAAAAAGAACTTTATTTTTTTTGAGGGGGAAATAAAATTCTTTATTTAAAGAGTATGGTTTAAAGTATCTGATTATTGCTTCTCTGAATTGTAGTTTAAAAATGGTCTGATTCTTTGGGCATGATGCTTGGTATAATTTTGACCTAACTTGACTAATACAGGAAAAGTCCTTTATTCATCGTCTTTGCACAAAGAAGAAATTTACTGGATCACCTTTTCCCTCCTCCCTGGATTGCTTTTGCAAGGGAACCAGAAGCAATACTCTTTTGGTTCTTCCTCTCCCATGTATTTGTTTTTATGCACTGTATGGTTACACTTTTTCCTCCTCCTTTTCGTGTAAAGTCTGAATTCTTATTTGTCTTTGATGCTTTGATCTACTGATGTCTGTTGTCACTGACATGTATATGATTAATGACGTATGGTTCTTGTATTAGGTATTATCAACTATTTTTGTACCAAAAAGTGCAAAATGTGACTTTCTGTATTTTCAG
Organism: Pygoscelis adeliae; assembly: GCF_000699105.1. NCBI lineage: Eukaryota > Metazoa > Chordata > Aves > Sphenisciformes > Spheniscidae > Pygoscelis > Pygoscelis adeliae. Next base: position 1,875,762 of record NW_008824988.1, on the reverse strand, counting down.
TGCTGAGTTATCTTTAACATTCGTAATGGAGAATTCAAACTTACATTTCCAGTTAAAAAAATATGGTAACTGTATTTAAATCCATAATACGCTTAGCTCCTGGAATGGCTGAAAAAGTTTTGTAGTTTTGTTACAAAAGCTGAATGTAGTTTTGTTACAAAAGAAATGCGGGCAGATATTGAAATCAAAGTGTTATATTGCATTTCTTCATTTAAATTTTAAGCAAATAAAAAAGACTATCTGAAGTCAAACCAAGGGTGATTTAAAGAACCTCCCTCCATCCAAGCTTTGGGCTTTCACATAGAAATTCCAGGCGCTGAAGCTTCAATTCTTCTTACTCTTCAACTAATTACAGGTCATTAAGTAATTAGAAATATAGAAATTTTCCAAGTGTACTGAAGCATATTGCTGCTCAACCCTGAGATATTGTGCCCTTCACCGCACAGGTTTCTTATCGTAAGGAGTAAAGGGGTAGACATTCAATCAAATAGATTAAAATTAGTGCTGAGCTACCTGTGAGTGCCCTTATTTGACAGGACAATGTTCAGCAATTTGTCTTCTATGCTCTATATTTGAAGATCAGAATTTCAGCCTTTGTCAGTCTTGCCATGGGGAGGTTGGCAATCCTGGTCAAATAGACCTTGTCAAGGTTTAATACTGGAAGAAAATGACTGTAATACTTCATAAATCCAAGCTGGATGCCTTCACTATACCTATTCAGCCACTGCTCGTTAGGTGGGACCTTATCAGCTCTCTGTTCCTGCTTTCTTCTGCATGTGTTCAGTATCCACACCTGAACCGAGTGTGAAGCTAGAGCTCATACTAGCAGACATGCCTTCCATCCCAGCCGCCAGCTGCGCCACCTGACATTCAAATCACCGACCTGTGCAGCAGCAGTTACCAGCCAAGTATTGAATCTCTGCACTGAGAACACGTTTCTGCACTCATTCATTGAACCAGCGTGCTGTTGTTCATTGAACTCGGCTTGCTTAGTCTCCAGGGTAATGTGGGCGGAAGTTGTTTCCATTTTTCTCTTCCATTCTAAAAGATGCATTTTGGAGGTACGAGTAACTGTGGGTTAACTGTGTATTTACAGCTGTATCCAGGTAAAATTTAAGAAATGTAAGAATTAGCTAAATACAGGGCAGAGCAGGGCAGCAATAAAACATGTGAAGAGGACAGACTTCTAGAAAGAGAAAGACATTGGAGAATAACTGACACTTGGAAGAGCATGCGGCTGCTTTCGTGTGAGTCATGCAGCAGCAGATTTAGGTACGTATCAGCCCATTTATGAAATGCGAAACCAACTTCTAAATTTTGCTTTACCTAGTGCTGCACAAATGCTAATTCAGAAAAAACCCAAATTCCACTGTATTGATCAGTTCCTTGATCTCACCCTTTCTGTAGCCTCATGAGTGTTTGTTCTGGCACAAGGCAGGGGATACCCTGATGTAAGGAACAACAATCTGATCAGGGTGTAACAGGACAACCCCATGTGACATTTGCTCTTACTTATGCATAAGTTTAAATTAAAGTAGTCATGGACTAACTGCATAAGAGAAATACAACTTATTCATATAAAATTTTATTGAGTCAGAGCCTAGACAAAATACTTACCTGGGTAAGGTGCACAAAATCTTCAGTGCCAAAAATAATACCATGGTGATATCTCTGTAGACAGAAAAGTCAGTCTTCAAACTGAAGTAGCTTGCTGTGGTCTGCAGCATGAGTCAGTGACAGAGGATGAGCATTGCTACCAGTCTAAACAGTCTTTCCTACCCCCAAGTTGCAGAGATCCCTAGAACTACATAGTTCAACTTATCACATCTTTTCCAGTAGTTTTTGCACAGGTACGGCTTGCTTACATGATCCAGTTACGACGGTGTAATAAGCTATACTGTCAGCTGAGCTATAAGAACTGTCTGCTCTGTGGGGCCACGAGCACGAGTGCAGGCAACGCTGGGCTCAGTTAACATGATAACCATATCAGATTTGTTAACCTGTGGGAACTTATTTATTTGAGCCCTTAAGCTGAGTACAAATCTGAATTTGCTGAGTGCACAGTATGAAAATTCATAGTATGAGAATAGAAGACAATTTCTAGGGAAAAAGATCCCTCAGTGACACATCTTTACTCTGCGTGGTTTCTCATGGGTTACAGCTTCTCCTCATGAGGGTAAGTGTGAAGTCCCCTGAATTACAGCAGGCTCAGTAGAAGAAACTCCTGTTACAACTAAAATGAAGTATATTCAATTCAAATGAAAATGAAAATTTTTGCTTTTGCTTTTGACTATTAAAAATCTCCTCCTTCAGTACTTGCAGAACTGAAACACTCCTGTCTGATACCTCCTCTCTGCTGCTCCTGTCTCTTTGGGTCCCACGGGGACTGGCCTCTTTCTGTGCTCAAGGGAAGGTATGAAGAGGATGATGATGAGTAGCACATCTCCACTACAGTAATAAAAAGGAATATTAAGACCCGTTAAAAAGCTGTTTTCTGTTTTAGCATCTGTGATGTAGACACTTTGCTGGGCCTATCAGTCAAACTATCCTAATTTTGTAAGCATTATAGCTTAAGAAGTAGAGCAGGCCTGGTGAAATGAGCTAGAAGGAGCCTGCTGTCCACACTGTCTGCTGCTGCAGGCAAGCTGGTCTTGCTGCAGGAAGCCAGAGAGGGTTTCCAGGTCAATTGCTTTAAACCCTGACCGCATTTCTTCAGCAGATGAAAACAAATGGCTTGACCCTTTGTTTTGTAAGCCTGGCAGTATCAGCTCCCTCCTTTACGACAGTAAGACAAAAGGCTCTGAGTTTAAAAAGAGAAGCAAAAATGCACTAGCGTCACCGATGGAGGAAGGAAAAGGGAATGAAGGATTCGGATTTCAGTGATGAGTTACTCCTATATAAAAGATTCCTTCTTTTTCCTTGTGAGTTGTTCCACAAAGGTCCTAGCATCAGAATGGGCGTGAATTTTTGATAGTGCTGTTGCTTGTTTTTGCTTGGACCACACTGTTCTGAAAGCTGGGAGTGAAATGCCTGCCCCATGGAAGTCAGTTGGCTTTTGCTTGGATGGTGCCAACATTTTCCCCTGGATTTTTAAAGATTACTACTTGTGCTAGGCATTGACTTTCAGGAAGTGTTTGAGCAAACTGAGAACCTGCTAGTAAACTGAAACACTCAGCTCTAACCTTAGTGGGGTTAATCCCATCACTATGGAAGCCTATACTCAGTGTATAGTATATATACAGTCACTCTTTTTGGTTCATTGGTACCTTGGAGTGGTATGGTGGGGCATTGATTTACATTACACCCTGCTGAAACAGTATGTCCTGTGCAAGTCATAAAGCTCCTTGAAGCCTGACCACCCCTCTTGCACCCACCTTTGGGCAGGCAGAAACTGAAGCCCGTTGGCTGAACTTCGCACAGCAGCATCTCACTTGCCCATGTGGAGCTCAGCTGCGGTCCTGCATCGTGGAGCATATCCGCCTTGGGAAAGCAGCAACTACAAAAGCTGTCCTTGTTCTTCACCCTACCCAGTGAACCATGCTGTAGGGAGCACCTCTCCTGCCTTGGAGATGCAAGATTAACTACCTTCACAAAAAACAAGCCAAAAAACACCGGGGGAAAGACTTGCAGAGGGTAATACCGTTGCTTGTTTCACTGCATCAGTAACTAAGATGGCATGAAAATTCATTTGTAACATACATCTACTATATTATCCTTACAATTTTAATTGCACAGGCATATGTGTGGAGAGACTTATCATGAGTTAAGCAATGATGGACAACATTGCAATGTTTGACTCTTTTTTTTTTTTTTTTTTTTTTACTTTGGAAAGTTCATATCACAGAGAGCTCCTAGTTCTGCTTTTAAAAACTGCTGCAATGCATTCATAAGGATATTAACCATGGCACAATGGTAAGTAGATTTTTCTTCTTTGTTTTTGAACCTGCTAAAAATAACTGTCCTAAGAATGTGTGTAACTCAAGTGCATGGTGGAGTAAGCAGAGACTGTCAGCGGTGTCATTTTTCAAAGCCTCATGAAAAGAAAACCTTGAAAACACCGGAAGGTCTTTTGTTTGTAAATATTACAAAGGAAACATCCCTTGACAGTCAGAATGATTAGTTTTCTGTGGCACAATATAGGTGTAAATATAAGTAGTTTTATTTCAACCTGGCATCCTGAAAGCTTTTCTTTCCCTGTTATAATTCTTCTGTTAAAAGTCTGATTGACTTCTGACTTATTATGTCATAATATTGAGGTGAGCTGTGTTAATTCAGATAAAAGCTAGTGATTGCAATGAGTTTTAAAAGCTTTACCTCACTAGGCTGCTTCAGTACAGGTAGGCACATCAGCAGCCCTTGGTGGCAGTGGGAATACGGCTGTGGCCTCCAAAGAGCTGCTGTGGGAGGCAGTGAAGGGGGGCTGTTGGGCTGTACCAGAGGTGTCTGCTAGTGAGGCTTGGGCTGCTGTTCCTGCTAGCTCAGCAGGAGTGCTGCCATGTATTTTAACTGTTGGAATTGAATTAAAATAAGATGAAATAAAATAAAAATTAATAAAATAAAATGGGAAGGAAGAGAAGGGAAAGAAGGGAAGGAAGAGAAGGGAAAGAAGGGAAGAAGTTGGTCACGGATACCAATCCACAGAGCAGCAGGCCTGAGGACAGGGAACCCCAGATTCACTAGAGAATGTAGTCACTGTAGCTAATGGCATTTGCTTTAGCACTGAAGCTCCTCAGGCAGCCAAGGCTTTGCCCTCCACAGTGGTCCTGGCAGGGCTGAGCAGCTTTGTGCTGATTTCTGGGTGAGCTCAGCAAGGGTCCCACAGCATGTGTGCCTGTGCCCAGGTCTGGGAAAGGGCTTCAATTTCTTTACTGAAAGAGTGGTGAAACATTGGAAGAGGCTGCCCAGGGAAGTGGTTGAGTCACCATCCCTGGAGGTATTTAAAAGACGTGTAGATGAGGCGCTTAGGGACATGGTTTAGTGGGCATGGTGGTGTTGGGTTGACGGTTGGACTCGATGATCTTGGAGGTCTTTTCCAACCTTAATGACTCTATGATTCTATGGTTCATCAAGCAGACGGGCTCTCATGGTGGTTGTGCCCCCCAGTCTTGTCCCCAGGTATGTATGTGCCAGGATGATACTGGAGGATATGCTTTCTGCCTGCGTGTGTGGATTTCCTTGAGCAGGCAACTTTTAAATATCAAATCCTTCTGTGCATTTAATCTTATGTTACTGGTACTATATTTAGGAAACTTTCTGTACCAATATGATTATAAATTAATTCTCAGGTATACAGACTTTTTTTTTCTTTACAGGTGGCAGTTATCAGAGTGACATATCTGGCTGCATGAATCCTGGTGCACTTGCTCAATTACTGTAATACCTTTCTAGGATTTGATATTAAGATATTTTGTGTCCACATATATCCTTTCAACCTGCTTGACCCTTTCAAATGGTATACAAACCTGACCACTGTCTAGCAAATGATGTACAAGGCTTGGCAGTGAAATCCAGCTGTATCTGCAGGACAGAGGACTAAATCCTGAACAGAAAGCTGTCTTGTAACTCCACAATTTGGAACAGTGTGTTCGTGAATATAAATATGGTTCTCAAATGAAATGTCCATTTGGGAGAATATAAATAGGTAGCTTATAATAATCCTTGAAACAGGACATTAGGATTAAAAAATGTTGACAGCAAGAAACTGGGGAGTCCTTGGGTCTGTCTTAGCTAAAGATGGTACGTCCAGCTAGGGCTCACTAGCAGCAAGACTGATCATCATGGGCTGATTTGGAGGGTTAAACACTTGTTGTTGATCTCCTTCCCCAGAAAGGGAGGTTGCTGATGAAGTTCTTACTCTGTCCAACTCTGCCTTAGCTCATGCATGAGCAAGGGATGAGATCACAGGTCCTGTGACAGCTGTAATTCAGCATCGTTCCTGCAACTTCTATTAATAACTCTGCAGAAGACTTTTATACATGCCCAATGTGCCTTTGCAAATCAATACAAAATTAATTAGGAGATTACACAAACACAATGCCCAAACAAATTTTACACTAAACAGTATGAGAAAGCTTCACAGAGCACATATTTTCATGGATGAGGGGTACTTCTGGCTCCTAACACAGGTAATTGGTGTGCAGAGGTCTGGACCTCAGGGCACAATCAAGCAACACACAGTACCAGAGCTGAGAACTACGCTTTGGACTTACAGTGCTGAGCATTAACTTTCACTGCCAAACAGAAAAATGAATAAATGGAAAAACCCTGCAAGTGTCAGTTGGGCTTAGGTTTTGACTGACAGCCAAAAATCGTTACTAGAAAATTTCTGGTTTATTTCCATAAAGCCATTTACAGAAATCTAGATATGACATGCTGCTTTGTTTCTGTGTGTCTTTCAAAATAGTCACCGTTATGGAAATGTTGCTTCTGGTATTACAAGCTGATTCACAACAGATACACTTTTTTTTCACCCCCCTTCCTGAAAGCAGAGCTCTCGGTAATGCTCAAATGAACAAACTACTCCAGTGTTGCCTGAGCCCCAGTGGTTTGCTTCCACTGGACCACTGTGCTTTTTTAGCTTTGTATTCCTGTAAAGACATTGTTATGGAACATAAGCATAATAATATAACTGGAAAAACATTTATTGAATTAGTTTTTACAGTGGTAAAACTGGCTGCAAATCATATTCCTGCTTCTCAGGCCAGTGTCTATGCTTTCACTTCTAAGCCTTCATCTTGTTCCAGTACTGTCACCTCCAACCCCCTCCGGTGTTTTCTCTGCATTTTTGGGACACTCTGGCTCCTCCATCTTTAAACCGCCCCCTGGTACAGCCCTGGAAAACTTGGTTCCAGGCTTCATCGACACCTCGCTGTCAGCTGCTCTGCAGCTCTGTGCCTCCATGAGTCACTACTGTCTATTGGCTTCCACTTCCCAATTAGATTATTTTCCTGCCCTCTAGGCTTCTCAAATTTCCCAGCCACTTTTATAGATATAAAGCTTTGAAGACTGTCAGGGGAAAAATGTAATTTATTATTTTTCATGAATTTTGCTGAGATTTACAGAATAAATGTGTTTTGGTAAATAAAAGGAAACCAACACTGGATGTCGTTGGCTCCTCCCTTCAGTCCAAAAGTACAAACTGTTCTGGACAGTATGTTTAATGCCACGTGACCTCTGACAGGCAGAGCTTGCCCTTCTACCAGCAGATCTTCCTGTTACACTGTGGTTCTAGCTGTGCAGTTTTCAAACAATCCTCTAGGCTTCTGCTAAAGAAAAGCCATGTTTATTTAGATCCAGGCATCTCTCCATCTGAATATCAGTGCAGAACAATAGCAAGGGGAAGCCCTGGAAGCCACCCTGGCCTCCCAAGCCCCTGGTGCACCCCAGGGCATGCACTGCCAGCCAGGAGGAGGGTACAGTGCACTCTCTGCCTGTGGCTGGGCAGATCCTGACTGCTGTGAAGGAGCACAAAGGGTTGCCACCTGCCTGTTTTTATTTCGCCATCTCAGAAGAGTCTCTTGGAAACAGGTTTCCAGAGAGACTTGGTACAGGTATAGCTCTCCAAGCTGTTTTCTGTTTGCAGTCCTTAATTAGGAAAGGCAAGAGTTGTGTGTCCTGCACCCTGTAAGTCTGGAGCACAGCGGATAAGCCTGGAAGTACTGTGCATCCTCAGGCCTCTTGGTTTTCTCCCTACCAGCAGACTCTGCCTATGCACAGGGTTGCGTTTGATTTGGTGACATAGCAGGAGAGGGACTGGGGGCAGCTGGAATGAGCCTTTCCCCAAGGCTTTGTTGGACTTTGGTTGGCATGAGGATCTGCAGAAGGTCCCTGTCCTCCTCTGCTGCAGATCCCTCTTGCTGGATACTGGGCAGCTGCACGCTACATCATGGACATGGGAAGGAAGAGGGCAGGGGCAGAAAAGCGTGGCCCACACGGCCTCGGTCTGTGCATGGTGCATGAACATCAACAACTTCGTGTTGAGTCTCTTCTCATACAGTGATCTAGCAAGCATGTACATGTCAGGGAATCACATGCGACAAGCAGTAACTAAGCCTTCCTGATCAAGTGCATGTTTTCTCTGTTTTCAATCTTACTGCTTTAGCTGTGAACAAATACCTTGCTCCTCAAAGTGTATACTATCTTACAAAGTGGAAAACTTACAGAAATGGGCTTTTAGCCCACCTGAATAGAGTATGATTTCTTTATTTCAATAGATTACAAAGTCTTATTTAAATTGTGGTTGAGAAATTGATATCAAGGATTTATTTTGCCTTCAAAGTTATAAACTTTTAAATTTTTTGATACTTGCAATGTCTTGTGCAGGTATTTTTCCAAAAGCTGTTAGAATGGCTCAGTAACTCTTTGAGGAACCTGAAGTACTTTGAGATCTGACTTGATTACACTTGAGTTTCTGGATGATACAATGTTTAATAGAATAATAACACTTGTGGTATTTGGATTCAATAAATGACTTACTGAAGCACCAAAATCTAAAGAAAATTAAATGCAAACACCACTGTAGTTGGAGGCTTTGGGTGGGATTTCTATAGAGCAAATACGACATTTCAGTATTTACAGTTATACAACCCTTTAAGTTTACTGATGTGGTCAACAAGACAAGAATTTGATTGTTCCCGATACCTCTAGTTGGCAGTGTTGCATTACTAATAGCTAAAGGACAAATGTTTTTATTTTAACTTTGCTGGATTCCAGTGATAAGTTCAGAATACAAATAATTTAAACATAAAAGTCATTGCATATAAAAATTCACAAAGCTTGGAAAAAGAATTAAAAATCAATTTTGAAAAATCAGAATGTTTTTTAAATTATTATTTTTTTATTATAATAATTTATGTGCACAAAAAGTAATTTGAGAGAGGCCAGGGTAGAAACCCAGACCAGATTTTAAGGAAGAGAGCCAGGAAATTCAGCATGTGTTTTGGAAGAGATTGAGAGCTCAGAAATATTCAATGAAACTTTCTGACTGCCACAAGAAATGAAAAGCGGCTGCATTCCTCTACAGTCAGAGTGTCCCAATAAAGACTTCACAAGCAAGAATGTGCACCAGAAACACATTGGACTACTTTGCTGCAGCTGTGAGAGTGAGTCAACCAGGCATCTGTTGAAAGAGATGCCTGTTGCTGCAATGTTTTTGTGATGTTTTCCTGCAGTGACATCACTGTATCTGCTTTAAAATGTAATACGATATAAAAATCAAAAGACATTGTGTGCTGTAAAATGAGAGTGTTTACAGTATCTTTTAGTGTTTAAGATTTCTGTACAGGTATTCCTTTAACTTTTACTACAATAAGGGGTTTATGCCAGGGCTTGCTTCCATGAAGGACTGACGCAAGAGGGCATGAGAGCAACTCAGTATCTTTCAGCTTTTGTCTCCCTTTTTACTCTCTGTTCTTCAGCCAAACCTTGATCCTGCAAGTTTTTGAGTCCTTGGCCCCATTCCAGCACAGCACTTGATACATATTTAACTTTAGACACATTAGCAACCCCACTGATGTCCATAGGACCACTCATATGCTTAAAGTTAAGCATGTTCTCAAGTGTCTGTACTGGATCAGAGAATATAGGATTGAGGTCTCTGGCAAGTCTCCAGGAAGGCTTCTCCTAAAGAAGCCAGACAAGCTTCTCTTGTGATGCAGACCTGTCCTGGTGCAGCCGTGTTTGTCCCAAACAGCCAGTTGCTAGAAAGGGGCTGTAGCTGATCATTCCTCACAGACTGAGCAGACAATGCTGCTTTACCAACAGAAAGGTTTCAGCTGTGGCCATTGCAATGCAGAACTGCTCACCTGAGCACCTTTTAGAGCCGCAACCTGAGGTCCCTGCACTAACCCCTTCGGTGGTGCTCACCCATTACCCTAAGTCTGGGCTCATTCACTGTGGTCGATCCATGGAGCTGTCATCCCTTCATCTGCAACCTGTTGTTGTCACATAGAGCACTTTTCTCTCAGTCTGAAAAAGATAAATGACAACACACTTCCATATTCCTAAAATAGAAAGCTGCTTTCACATATATTATCCCCCACAATATATGTGAATATTTAGTATATTCAAAAAACTTGAATCAGAAGTTAAAAAAACCAAGCAAACAAACAAAACTTTTATGGATTGCTCTGCCCTCCTGTTGTTACAATTCACATCTGAGAAGCATAATGAAGTTAGCATTACCTAACTGAAAACAATTTCACTTTGAGTAGAGTGGCAGAGGTGGAGACAGGGGACATGTAAGAGATGGGATTATCTTGAAATGTTGACAGGTATCCCACGTATTGCTTTTCTTTATCTCCATGGTCATTAAAAACTGTTGGATATCACAGTCTGGCTTCTACTGAGTAACAGTTCGCTTTTAGTGTTGGAATATATTTTTAGCCTGGCCAAACAGAACATTTGCTGTTTTGTTGTTACATTTATAGCCTACATAGTTGATGCAGAAATATCTTTAGCTTCAGATTAGCTTCTAGCTAGAGTATTTTCTTGTTGCTGTTTTTTTTTAAAGCCAATGATTAATAGGAGACAGACAGAAACATAGGATTGAGTCATCAAGTGGTGTCCTCCACTCCTGGAGGCAGCTTATATATGCGTTGAAGTTACTCAGGAATTTTGCCCATTCTTCTTTCTCAAGCCTGCCTTTGAAACTCACTCCTTTGAGAGAAACTCTGATTTAACTAGCCTAAACTTACACTTGGCACCTTCTGATCAAGTGTTCTTTCGCTAGCATTGCCCTAAATGATTCTTCTCTTTCTCTCATAAGTATTTCTGCAGGGAAGTCATATCTCAGCTTGGTCTTCTTTCTTCTGGACTGAAGAAGGGATTTTGAGTTTCTCATTGCAAGAGAACTTCATTCACCACATCTAGTTGCCCTTTTCTGCATCTACTCTAGCAGGAGTTCAGCATTCCTGTTGTGGTTTAACCTCAGCCGGAAACTAAGCACCACACAGCCGCTTGCTCACTCCCCCCCGGTGGGATGGGGGAGAGAATTGGAAGAGTAAAAGTGAGAAAACTCGTGGGTTGAGATAAAGACAGTTTAACAGGTAAAGCAAAAGCCATGCATGCAAGCAAAGCAAAACAAGGAATTCATTCACTGCTTCCCATCGGCAGGCAGGTGTGCAGCCATCTCCAGGACAGCAGGGCTCCATCACGCATAACGGTTACTTGGGAAGACAAACGCCATCACTCCGAACGTTCCCCCCTCCCTTCTTCTTCCCCCAGCTTTACATGCTGAGCATGACGTCATATAGTATGGAATATGCCTTTGGTCAGTTGGGGTCAGCTGTCCCAGCCGTGTCCCCTCCCAACTTCTTGTGCACCCCCAGCCTACTCGCTTGGTGGGGTGATGTGAGAAGCAGAAAAGGCCTTGACTCTATGTAAGCACTGCTCAGCAGTGACTAAAACATCCCTGTGTTATCAACACTGTTGTCAGCAGAAATCCAAAACACAGCCCCATACTAGCTACTACGAAGAAAATTAACTCTATCCCAGCCAAAACCAGCACAGAAATGTGTGGACCATTCCAGATATGGTCCTATGGGGGCCTGTACAACTACTCTGTCTCTCTGGAAATACATTGTCTGATACCACCTAGTGTCACATTTGCCCCTCTTACAGCTTTTTCTTGTATTAGTTACTAATGGTCAATCATAGTACAATCCATCAAATGGCTGACCATAACTACACCCACATCTTTTTCTTCCAGGATCTTTTCCAATTGACAGACCTCAAACTTTGAGCAGAAATGTCTGCCAGTAGTCTCTGTGAAAAGAATTTTTTATAGGAGTGCCTTTTCTGTCTTTGACTATCTTTATAATATGTGGATGAGCTGGCCTCTACAGTGAGGAAAACTGGAATAACTTGCATTTTTCCCTGTAAGAGTATTCACTCAGGCCATACCTAGCCTAAAGCACTTAGTCTCCCTAAAGCCACTGCTTTAGGTAACGGAGATGAACAGAGATGACTGCAAACATATAGGTTAAGTCTACTCTAAATCACCATCTGGAGAAGCCAGATGGGACCCGGATGGGAGGCACCAGATAAAGAGACCTTAGGAGATTGGCTCCCACCAGCTGATGTTAGTCCCTTTAGATATCTTTCCAGTCACAGCTTTGGAAGATAACATTATGTCTGCATTGTTCCTTCGCAAGTACATCAAAATAGATGATGTTAGATCTCAAAAAAAATCTTAACAGATTTAAAGCCTAAAGATCTAGATATTTGAAACACTAAAATCTGTGTTTCTGATACTGAAGCTAACCTTAATGAGTCTATTATGTGCCCTAGCCATCACCATACACCTGTTTAACTGATATTCTGCTGACAATCATTTCCAAGGCCTGCCAATAGCTTCCAGCTGTGGCACATTCCGGTAAATGTTTTTTTTTTCAGAATAAAGGATGATCTTTCATTTGAATTAGTGAGGTGTGTCAGTAGACAGGTATAACCTGGCAAGTCTTTGTTATCAACGATGGTGAAGTTGCACAAAAGACATTGTAAGAGATTCCAGTGACTTTATCTTTTCCCCTTTCTTCAATAAGAAGCACGTTATTGTTGTACATACATGTAAAGCGTTGCTACTGTTACTTGGCTGAAAGATTTTGGTGCAGTGTTTCAGGAAGTGTGGTTTATGGTGAGGTGCGGGTTGCAACTACCCTGGGGTTCTGCTCAGCTTCTGCCACGTTGCATTCCCATGAAGAAGCGGAAATTAATGAACTTGCTCTCTCAGCTTACACCACTGCAAATTGGAGACAGCCTACAGAGAGACCAACATGTTCAGATTAAAGGTTGTGAAGTGGTATTCACATTCCTTAACTTTATGTGGCTAGTGAGGAAGATACTTTGTCTAGGCTAAGCTAGATTAAGCTAGACTCCTGTTCTCAGTCACCCTCTTGAGAGATCCCTTCTTTCTTAGTTGACCCTCAGCAGATGCTGAGGATATTGGCCTCTTCTGCAAAGTGAGGTGCCTTGGACAGTCTAACTGTAGATTCCTCCATACTCTGCAAGGACTGTCGCCTAAACAGAAACAAATATGTTCGGGAAAAACACATGATCCCAAAATGTATGGGGAAACATAGATCATTGGAAAGCATGTAGGTCTTGTATTTATCTTAGATATCAACTTGTCGTGGTTTAACCCCAGCCAGCAACTAAGCACCAGACAGCCGTTCACTCACTCCCACCTGGTGGGATGGGGGAGAGAATCGGAAGGGTAGAAGAGGAAACTCGTGAGTTGAGATAAAAACAGTTTAATAATTAAAAAGAAATAACAACAACGATAATAATAATAATAGCAATAATAACAATAATAATAATATTGTAAGGAAAAGAGGAAAACAATAATAAAGCGAGAGAAAAATAAAACCAAGAAAGACAAGTGATGCAAATGAAAACAATTACTCACCACCAACCGACCGATGCCCAGCCAGTGCCCGAGCAGCATCTCTCCTGCCAACCTCCCCCCTAGTTTTATTGCTGAGCATGATGTGATATGGTATGGAATATCCCTTTGGTCCATTGGGGTCAGCTGTCCCAGCTGTGTCCCCTCCCAACTTCTTGTGCATCTCCAGCCTACTCGCTGGTGGGGTGGTGTGAGAAGCAGAAAAGGCCTTGACCCTATGTAAGCCCTGCTCAGCAGTGACTAAAACATCCCTGTGTTATCAATGGTATTTTCAGCACAAATCCAAAACATAACCCCATACAAGCTACTGTGAAGAAATTTAACTCTATCCCAGCCAAAACCAGTACACAACTTTACCCAAGATTTTGGGAATATCTTCTGTACTTTTCTTTCATTTCAATAAAAAAGAGCAAAACCTGGATCCCATTGCAATAAAAGACAACTTTCTCCTTTAAGTTAATGGAACCATGCTGTCACCTCCAGCGGCTTTTTTTCTTTTGGAAGTATGATGGTATGTCTTCTGAAACATAAGCCCCTCTTTTGACAGCATATCATTTTATCTAGAAAGTTGTCTAATAGTTTTGATAGTAAGAAAAAAAAATTAAATTTTCTTTTCTGTCATGGTTGTCCTAAGGGATGAAAATCCTTATTTTAACAATCATTATTCAGGACAATATGTAAAAACAATTCTAACGCTGGCCGAAAAACATTATTGCCACTCTACAACAGCAGAACTAATATTTTAAGTTTTTTTTTTTAAGGGAAGAATGTAAGTGAGGGAGAAAGAATAATTTTCAGAAAAAGTTGAGTTTACATGGCGGACCTCTGGAGGAATGTGAGGGGATATTTTTACTTTAAACTGAGAAAATTGTTAATAGTTTGTCATTTAAGAAGTGCATACAAGTTATACAGTGCTCTGTGACATTCCTTGAGGGGTAAAGACAGAAGGAAAATTACCTAGTTTTCACCAGTACTTGTAAGATTTCAGTGGTGAGACTGGAATGAAAAAGAACATCTGCCAATGGCTGAGTTAATTTGCCCATATTGCATGAAAGACAAATTCAAATAAATTAATAAAAAGAGAAAGAAAATATTTAATTACAATATTTAATTATGGCAGGAAAATCCAACACAAATGACATAGTAAAGATCAGTGGAAACTTGCTGAAAAGTATGTCTGTTGTTTGTCATAAGAGCATGAACTAGACTGAATGCTGAACTAGGTCCTCAGTGTAGCGTTACCACGGAGGTAACTGGCGTAGCATCTCATCAGTGGGAACTAGACTGCTTGGGAGAATGCTATTAACTTAGAAATACTTTCCCTTTCTCATGCACATTGATTTAATTCTAGCTTAGCTTGCCAGTAGCCATAAGTTGCATGAGAGTGCTATATGGATGCCATAGCACAATTTACCATGCTTTTGTATTCTAGCTGAGATGAAAGACCCAGTTCCAATATGAGCATAATGCAAATGCCATGGGGATTTTCCCTCTGGCAAATGCAGACACCTGCACTATGACTAGTCTCATTCTAACACAGAAGTCTAAAATAGGTTGGTGGATCTCTCTCAATTTTGTGGTTCCACTGATCATAAGGCACTTCCATGGAAGGTACATTGACTAGCTCAGATTTGGAAGTCTACACTGTAGACATCTGTGGTAAAGTTATGTGCAGGGAAATCTACCTCATATGTTTCAGCTGGGGACAACAGAGGGAGGATACAGTGGAGGAGCCTCTGGAGGAACAAACTGCCAAAACTAACCTATCCTCACAGACAGAAAGCTGACCCTGGGCTTTTACTGAAGGGAGGTCTCTTACACTGACAATGTGTGCTAAGGTAAAAAGCAAACATAGGCAAAATTGTTTGTACTATTGTTTGTACTACACTGAGCGCATTTCAGAGGAACACTTCAGAGGGGCATCATGAGGCCCAAACTAGCTACAGTGCTGAGATGACATTTGAGTAACAGGATGATGTTCTAAAAACTAGTAATTTCTTGCCTGTTTATTTATCTTCCTCTCATCTTCATAAAACTCCCTTTCTTGGCCAGCAGGTCATGCTATTTTGACTTCTTCCAAAGCATGCTTTTAAAAATGGAGAAATCAATGTTTTCTTCAATTATTTTAAAAGAAATCTATTTCTTGTTTCCTAACTGACTCCAAATTCATCGGTGATGTTTAAATACAGAAACATTCAAGTTGGAAAGGACCTTGGGAGGCCTCTAGTACAATCTCCTGCTCAGGGCAGGTTTGACATTAAATTCAGACCACATTGTTCAGGGCTTTGTCCAGTCAGGTCTTGAAAACCTGCCAGGAAAGGGATTCCATGGCTTCTCTGGGTAACCTAATTAAATGCTTAATTATCTTCAGATTTTTTTTTTTTTTTTATCCTTGAGTCCAGTCGGAACCTCCCCTGTTCCAATTTACAACTGTTATTCCCCCAGTGAAAAGCTTGGCTCCTTCTTCTAACCTCCCAGTAAGCACTGGCAGGCTTCTGTTAGGTCTCCCCTAAAACATCTCTTCCTCAGGCTGAACAAGCCCAAATCCTCCAGCTTTTCCTTACAGGACAGTTGCTTCAGCTCCTGACCATCTTGGTGGTGTCTTGCTAAATACACTTGTTGAGGTCTATCTTCTTTTTTCATGTATTTGGGGGTACAAAACTGGATGCAGGTTTACATATGTGGTCTAATAAATGCCAAGTAAGGGAGAATAATGACTAACAGGACTTTTATTAATTCAGTCCAGGATGCTGTTGGCCTTTTATAGTTCCAGGGCACACTGCTGGCTCATGTTTAGCATATTGTCAACCAAGACCCCAGTCCTTTTCAGCAAAGCTGCTATTAAAGCTGGTCAGTCTCCAGACTACACCACTGCAGTGGGTTAGCTCATCCCAGGTTCAGGACTTTATGTTTTTTCTTTTTGAATTTCATGACACTCGAGAAATATAATCACATATAAATTAGGCTTAGAACAATGCACATGTAGTTCCTCACCCCATTCAAACAACCAACAGAAATGGTTAGAATGGAAAAGCAGAAATGGTTAGAATAGGACAACCACAGAATAAGACAATGCTTTTAAAACCAGGCAGGGTTTTAAAAGGCATTTTTAAAGGCAATCTCTCGGTTCGATTTAGCAGTTCACAATTAAAGATTTAAAGCTCAAGCCTGCAACTTTACATCCTTAAACATTCTGTTTTCACAACCATGCCCTAAAGGAAGGAAAAGCTCTTGGGTATGAGAAGAACCAAACTGGTTTTCTGTTTTGTCCATGGCACAATCTGTAAGCAACTCTTAAAACTGCCTTTGATATGCTCATGTGTCTCTGACATTCATAGAAGCATCTGGAAAATGAGTTTTGGAAATATATATATATCTCTCTCTCTCAGAATTTATCCCAGAGGTGAATCTCAAAAGCGTTTTCAACCTGCCAAAGAACAGAAAAACCTGGAGAAAATAATCCCAGCAGGCATAATTGAAACTAGTAAACTAACTGTGCTGAGAGAAATGCCATTGCGAATGTATAAATCTAGGTATTAGATTGGAAAAAAAAAAAGTTTTATTTAGAACTAGTCATCTCAGACTGTCCTAAGTACCCTATCTACATGTTTATGCAACTATATTAATCTTTCTTGGCATCTTTTTATCCATTCATTATTCTTTGGTTCTGACTTTTGCTTTTTATTAAAATACTGTACACAATGTTTTTGGTGAGTGGTGTGCCTGAATTTTATTCATTTGTGCAATAGGGACAACAATGTAACTTGAGCTCTGATTTCTTAATCATTACACACAGCAAATAATGAATATTTGCAAAACCTCTGAGATATTATATCAATGAAAAATAAACAGGGGAGCATTTAGAGAAAGCTATTGTGTAATGAAAACAGCAGAAGAAATATGAGGAGGTCTTGAAAGTAGAGAAGGAGAACAAAAATGTCAAATACCCCAGCCAAATTTCACATTGCATGGTGATTCACTGCCAGGGTGCCAGTACCCTGCTGGTAAGCTGTGATTGTCACAGACACTCCTAAATAATGCAGAAAAAAACCTCACAGTATCTAAATGTAGAGTTGAAGTAACGGAACTGTTCTATTTCTTCTCAAAGTGCAGTAATTAATTCTAAAAATGATGGTCTAGGTTAACCTGACTCAGGGTATCCAAGCCAGCTCTCTGGGTCTATCCAAAATGCACAAGAAAAGCCTGGAATGCAAAAATGTTCAAAAAATTTTTTATGCTCTCCTAGCTGTCACATTATTTTATGCACAACACTCCTAACTCACAGGTGCCTGTGATACCACAAGACCAAAACACAGCACAAGGTTAGTGTTCCCCAGTCTCTAGCCATGTCCTGTTTCTTTCAATATGAGTTTCATCCTACACCAGAGAAGTCAACTATGATGTGGAGGATGCCTCAAGTTGGTGATTGATGAAGTATATATAGTACTTGCGTGTCTGTTCCACATCACATGACCACTGTAGGGATAACCCACTGCAGAACGAACTGGTGGGTTGAGGAAAGCACAGGTGATGCAGTCAATTGCACAACAGGAGATCAGGTTCTGCGTTTCCTTTGTCTCTGGGCAGAAATAAGAGGGAGAGTATTTTCTTTTATTCTCAATCTTAAAGATTGAGAATACATAACCCTGTATGAGATGAACAAACTAAAAAATATCTTTTGTAGCTGTGAACACAGACATGTGGACTTCTTCCATGATTATTGCCATTGAAGAAAAGTATCTGCCTCCTTTGATTATCGTTATTACTTAAAGATAACTTACATCGGTGAAGAAACGATTGAGAAAGTCTCTTTCAAAATTAAGTTATTCCTGCATCTTCTCTATGAACATCTTAATAATGCTTGAACATCTTGATAATGCTTCATCTTTTCTACCTTAAAAGTGAAGATCTAAGGTAGGTTACTTATGACGACTTCTATGAATAAAAAAAAAAAACCAAGAAAAAAAGTTATGTAGCTTTCTTGTAACTCCTTATTTTATTCACTTGCATAATTTACTTCATGATATTTTATCAGAGTTACCATTTACTTCATATGCTTCTGATGTCTGACATCTGGAAAATACTTCTTGATCTCTGTCTTTGTGACTTCGATATTTTGCTTTCCAAAGTGTTAATTAAATCTGTCAAATTTTATATCACATTTTAACCACTAATCAATATTTTATAGTCATTCCTATCGATTTCCCTGGGTATATTTTCTGTTGTTTAATATTGGCTTGAATAATTTCCCCCATGTTTGCCTGAGCTATATTTTCTGTGACTTTATGGCAATGCTCATTGGCCATACTCATGATGAGTCTCAGTAGCTGCATTTCCCACTGTTTTTGAACTATCATTTTCATAAATGATTTTTGAAATCCCCATATCTGTATTATGGTATCAGGGTATTTTTGGTATGTTTGTGCCCTTGGGAAATGCATTATAATACATTTCTAATATGTGTGTTATGATGATACTGTCTACCAGTTCTAGTTATGATTATTTCCTGCTCATAATGTTATGTCCATCAGAGCTTTCACTGAACAGTTCTGACACAGAGATGTAAAGTCCATGTGAGTTTTTATAGCACACTTGATTGTAGTCCAGTTTCAGGTTGGGCAAAGAGATGACACCTGGAAAGTTGAAAAAATCAGCAGTAATATTTCCCTTATTACTGTTTTTACTGTTATTACTATAATAATTGAACAGTAATAGTAGGTTTTCATGTAAAATGTTTAATTACTTTAATTTGTTTCTCATCATGTGAAAACTTCATCCTGAATTATTGCTTTGTATTTTCATGGCAAATGGCTGTGATAGAAACAATTCCCTAATATGAACTGTATAAAAAGACGAGCTTCTAGAAGGCAATGTAGGTAAAGCACAGTATTAGAAGACAAAGAGAAATGCAATCTCTTACATTAGTGAGATGGAGATTAACTAGCAAAGTATTTTTAAGAAAGCTCTGAAAAACGGTGTTACCTGGAAGTTCCATGTGCAGTCAGTTGTGTCTCTCCCCAGCTAGAAGTGCACTTCCTACCACAAAAAATTAACTTTTTTGAAGCTTTTTATAACTAGCTTTGCTTCATTCTTCTTTAGTTCAGAGAGCAGGATGTGCAAGAGAAGTCTTATAAACCACCACCTGTATCAACCAAACTACATTTACCACAACAGGATCTAAATCTTTTTTTCAGAGATGAATAAAGTATAGATATGTCTAAAAATGTCTAGACAGGACTTCCTTTTCAGAACTTTGGCAGTATTGTGATGTGAAAGTAACATTTTTGACAGTTTTTTAAAATTTCATGTTACAAAAAAAAGGAAGGACCATTTTAATTTTTAATAAAAGAGTTTAAAGTTTGAGTTGATTTGTTAAAGCCGTCAGTTACTGGCAGTTCTCCCACATCCTTTCACAGGTGGAGGGGAACCCTGGTACTGTTGTTGGTTTAGGCCATTGTGTGCAAGAATGAACAAGTTTAAGGTACCTACATAAGGAGGTTTGTACCTGCTCCTGTGGGACAGACCTCAGCTTCACAGAAACACCTTACATTAGGACAGGGTGAGAAAGAGATTTTGGAAATAGACAATGAGGAGTTCTGCTTATGGGATTATTCAGCTAACGTGAAGTCCATGGTGGGGCTACAGAGATTATTCTTTTGAGGAAGCAGAAGAGTCTTTATTCATGGACTCCCTCAGCTGTGTTAGAGGCTATATAGATAGGGAAAGGAGTCTTCCTTCCTTCGTAACCACCTCACCAGCAAGCTTTGCAGCTGAACTGAATTATCTCAGTTTTGCAGGAGGTATTTAAATTAATGAACTAACACAGATTAAGTAATACAAATCCATGCCTGCCTGGCAGATTTGGTTTATATGGTGTACCACAGCAAGATTTCCTAGCCCTACAACACTGCTGTTTCAGGTTTCTAATGGGATGCATGTCTTCCAGACCCTTCTGACTCCAAGAATGAGTTTTTTAGATTGAAACCTAGGGAAGAAACTGATAAAGTAATAAAAAAAGTGTTAGTATTTTGTACATGGCCATCTACAAGGCCTCCTGCTTACATTTTCCTTAAGTTCTTGGCTAAATCACAGAAAACAACAACCTCATTCAAATGTTTCATTGTCCTTGAGAGCCTTTCCGCTGACTTTAGAAGGTGCTGCCTTTGGCCATAATGAAACCACATCTATTAATACTCACGTGCTTTTGCTGGGAATGTTGGTATGATATAACTGTAGGTCTTGTGCAGCTCTGGCCACAGTGATGCACATCAAATAAAACTAAACTATCCAGTACAGGCATATTCCTCTCAAGATTTCCATCCTTTCAGTGGTAGCCTATGTGTCTGAAGTAATTCTCATTATGAAGTGCTTTTTTATGCAGGCAGTCTGCTCTTCCTTGTCTTCTGAGACTTATACATACAGAAAATTTCAATAATCATGAAGTTTGGCTCTTGACATGTAATGTGACCCAAGCAGCTGCCCTTTAAGTAAGAAGTTGTGATTGAAAAGGCATCTTTTTGAAACAAGTAATTGAAACTATCTGGCCTCATTCTTGATATTTATGGTAGCATACTGGATTTTTATAGGAAACATGAAGGGGTGACAGGAAACATTTTCAGATGTGGTCATGGACCTCTGAATGTATTTAGAGAAAAACAGAGTTCATAGAGTTCCTGCATATGGAAAACAAACATATTTTTTCACATACTTCTGTATGCACAGAAAGTATAATACATTTTGCATCTTTTTCAAGCCACGTGGCAGTATTCACGAAACATAATGCTACAGTGTTGGATAAATGTGGAAAATTCTAGTTTACACTGGGATGTTACCCATAAGACCCATTCAGGCTAAAAGATCTTTTCGTCCTAAGCTCAGAGACTTACCTTCAGAAGTGACAGAGACCTTGTGCCAGCCAGTAAGTCCATGTTAGTTTGGACGGAGTGTTATTTCACCCCACATGAAAGGAAGGATTGTTAGAGAAGGAGTGCAAAAGAGGAGAAAGGTGGAAGGAGTGAGAGATGGAAAGGATGAAGAATGCAATAAACAGGACTTAACTGGGTAATTGTCCTGGCAATTCATTATTAAAAGGATGAATGCAAATATATAAGTTGTGTATGGTGTATAACAACACTGGGTAGAAAGACACAAATCAAAGTAAGATTTGTTTTGTGCCAGACAGTTATTTGAGCTTCTGCCTACAACTTGTGTCTACAAAATCCTATGGGCTAGTGCAGCTGGAATAGACTAGTTTATGCAGGCCGTAGCTCATAAGGGGGTGTTGCAGCTGGCATTAAGTACAACCACTTCTGACCTTCCAACCTGAATAACCAGGTAGCCATTTCTAAGTTGGTTGACTATGGTCAAGGTGTGAGGCTTTAACTCATGCTCTTAGTTTTTGCAGCGAGACCTGCTCTGCTAAGTGGATTTATAAACACTGCAAATCAGAAGAGCAATGTCTCGAGTGTGATAAGACAGTGGAGAATCTGCCTGTTCTGCCTGTTCTGGTTTCTGTGGGTATAATGTTTTCAGATGCTGCAGACCACCAGAGCTTCCCAACTCTCAGCTCTGTTCAGGAGCTCTGTTATTAAGCAGAGATCTCAGCAAATGTGTTTGGCCAATATGCATCGGTAGTTAGCAAAACAAATAGGATGCTTGAATGCAGTAAATTATGGCTATGAAATAACAGTGAAAGTGTTATGGACTCAAGTAACATCAATTTGTTGCTGACATGTAATAAATCTCTTCTCAAGGCTCAAAGTTTTTGCTAATTAAAACACATTTGGAAGTGAAAAAAAGGAGAGACTTTTACTCCAGATTTTAACAATGCTAAACACAAGGCTGGAGACTCTTATTGAGGGCATGTCAGGATAGCACGAAATACGTGCAACACTTTATAAGAGTTGCAAAGAAAGAAGGGAAAACTGATGTCATTAATGCATTTATTTAAATGGATTCTTAGTATTTTAGCTTACACATTTATTAACTTTTAGTGGCTGGCAGAGACTGAGAAGAGATCGGTATGTTTGAAACATCTTGTGTAAAGGAACTCCTGTTTTAGCTGGAGCTTTTGACAATTAAAATAGATTTAGATAGTGAAGAGCAAAACCAAAAGTTAAAGCAACACCTTCCCCCCATTCCCCCACTTTTTTTTCCCCAGGCTCAACTTCACTCCTTCATTCACAACTCTTGTACCTCCTCCCGACTCCAAGCGGTGCAAGGAGGATGGAGAATGGGGGGTTGTGGTCAGTTCATAATAGTTCCTCTCTGTTGCTCCTTTCTCCTCACAGCTTTCCCCTTGTTCCATCATGGGTCCTTTCCACAGGCTGCAGTCCTTCAGATAAACCTACTCCTGCATGAGCTCTCCACGGGCTGTGGTTCCTTCAGGAAGTATCCATAAACTCTGGAGTGGGGTCCTCCATGGGCTGCAGTATGGATATCTGCTCCAGCATGGTCTTTTCCACAGGCTGCAGGGAAATATCTTGCCTAGCATCTGGAGCTCCTCCTCCCGCTCCTTCTTTGACCTTGGTGTTCACTCTGCTGTTTCTCACTTTTCTGCTTACTCCTCTGCCCGTCTGGTGTCTTTGCCCTTTTTTAAATATGTTTTCCCAGAGGTGCCACCAGCTTGGCTGAGGGGCTCAGCTGTGTCCTGCAGTGGGTCAGTTGCAGCTGGCTGGAAACAGTTTTGTC
>NW_008824988.1:1838989-1852198 GCF_000699105.1 Pygoscelis adeliae | reverse complement strand
AACTGGGGTTGTTTAGCCTGGAGAAAAGGAGGCTGAGGGGAGACCTTATTGCGCTCTACAACTACCTGAAAGGAGGTTGTAGCGAGGTGGGTGACGGTCTCTTCTCCCAGGTAACAAGCGATAGGACAAGAGGAAATGGCCTCAAGCTGCACCAAGGGAGGTTTGGATTGGATTTTAGGAAAAATGTCTTCACTGAAAGGGTTACCAAGTATTGGAACAGGCTGCCCAGGGAAGTGGTAGAGTCACCGTCCCTGGAGGTATTTAAAAGATGTGTAGATGTGGTGCTTAGGGACATGGTTTAGTGGGACTTGGCAGTGCTAGGTTAATGGTTGGACTCAATGATCTTAAGGGTCTTTTCCAACCTAAATGATTCTATGATTCTATGTGCATGGTGCCTTCCATTGAAGGGGAAAATTACACAGAAGCTCAACAAGGTGATCTGCCAGGTATTACGGTGGAAGATGGAGACCTGCTGTGAGCATTTTAATGTTTTTCAGAAAACTGAATGGACAGATGAGGGAAGAATCATGAAGAACTCTGCAGGCTGTCATGGGTGACCATGTGTGGTCCTCACATACCCACAGCTGACCAAGAAACAAATGATGTTTTCTGTTCCCGCTCCACTGTAGTATTTGTTTGAAATCTATGAGTTCTATCAACATATTTTAAGACTTTCTGAAAGTCTTTCTTAGACTTCACGCAGTATCATTTCTGCATTTCTTTAATCAATTTATGTGCAACATCAAAAAAGACAAAGGAGAAAGAAGTTGCTGGGACAACCAAGAAAGTAAGAGAACTGGCCAAGCTGCCCACTTCTGGGGTCATTTGTCTCCTGCTTCTTGTAGGCATCCAGCTTTCCAGGTGGGCTGTCTCTCTGATCTGACCACTATGTTGCCTTCTTGAACCCTTCCCTGCTTCATGCTGTTTCTCATATTTGTTTTCCAGTGAAATAGAAAGAAATGAAATTTAAAAGTTTGGGGGATGGGTGAGATGAAAAACACTTTATTTATTTATTTTCAGCCTGCTCCACCAAAGAGAGAAAAGTACATAAATGAAAACAAATGGTCCCAAGAGAATTTCACTGTTGTTAAAAAGCTATTTTTCATTTAAAAAGTCATTTAACTGAAAAAAATTTTAAACATCTGTAATTGTGCTTTTGTTGATTCAGAGCCTGCTGAAGCCAACTGGGAGCTTTCCCACTGATTTCACTGATTTTGGATGGGGTCTCTTATGAGCTAACGATGTGTTGTTGATTTGGTGTTTGTTAAAAGAAAAGCCAGAACTTTCTGAAACTTTTCCTCAGACTCATTATTCTCCACTCAATTTGTTTCTGCATTTCTTTGATGAATGTATGTATGACATCAAAAGGGACAAGGGAGAGATGGGTATGAGTTTACATTTCCCTTTCCCAGAACTTGCATGGTAACTTCATTTGTTGTCTGTTGTTTTAATGTATGGCAGGCTCATGTTGCTTTCAAGATGGAAGCAGAGATTTTCATTATGCTATAGGAAGCATTTTCATGGCAAGATCCTTTGAACATTTTCCATTCCAGACTAATGGAGAATAGAAAAAAACCATGGGATACCATTAGAAAATTTGATTTCATAACATTTTAAAAAGAAGCCTGTCTTCTTCTTAGTCAATTTCCTAGGATCCTGCTGAGGACCCCTCCTGACATTTTGTCATCTTGTCAAAAATAAATTTTCTTTTCCCTTTGCTCTGATGGAGGTGGGGCCATTCTTACAGATGGCTTGGTAAAGTGAGTAGGAGCCCAGAAAAGGGGATAATTATTCATAAATGACATTTCCCATTTCTGTGGGTTTTCTTGAACAGGACAGATACTCTAATGTTCGGTTCTAATGACAGGGAAGGATTTATGGTGTCTCTGTCTTATCTCCTGGGAGTATAAATGCTTTACTTTAACTCTTCAAGATGTTTTGATTTTTTTTTTTAAATCCCAAATGCATCTTACTTTATTTTGGCATTTAACTCCAATCAGTATCCAGAATCCTGACTATGTAAAGAGAAAATGTCAGATAACTGGACAGCTGCTTAGCCGTCTAACATATGCCTTTCATAACAACCTCCAGGAGCACATAATTTTAATGATATCATTTCTTAAGGTTAATTTGTACTGGGTGTGAAGCATTAGTCATGCTGTATGTTTGTTTTCAAGCCCAATAGGTGTGTGACGGGAAGCGTTCTCTTCTGGGGCTATGTAAAACCGATACAGGGCCATGGCAAGACAGCCAGATGAGTCACAGGTGGGAAACCATTGTGATAGTGAAGAATTTGACTGTAGCCACTTTCAGTGTTACCTCAGTTTGAGGAGACTTCCTCTACCCACACTGTACTGTTCATTTCTGACTCACCCTCAGACAGATAAGCCTGGGAGTCACCATACTGAGTCTGTTGCGCTAGAGCAAAGAATACTTCACATTTCTAGGTACATGCAGCTCACAGGACTTAGTGCAGCTGTTTTTTCCTTCAGGATGTGTGGATTTAAGAGCCAAATTAGACCAGAGGGAAAGGGATAAATTAAGTTAAGGTTTCAACTTTTGTGCCTGGATTGTGTAGCACATTGACTAGAGGCATGTTGCGCTTGGGGAAGCCTGAAAGTTCCTCGCAGGCTGAGCATCTTCTCTGTAGGCTGTCAGTTGGGTCCCATCTTTTGCTCTAATGAAAAGCCTGGCTTTCTTCTTATGGCATATTATCCACTAATGGGTTGAGAATGGTCTAAGACTCAACAATGATGAATAAGGGATAGGAACCAGGGAGGTGTATAAACTTGTTATTGAAAGGTGAACTTAATAATAGAATAACAATCTCCCCCTTTCTCTTTCCTTTGAAGGAAACGGTGTATTCAGCATTGAATGGCCCTGTGACAGCTACACAGAGGGGATTTTCCTTACTTTTGTGTGCGCAAGGAACTCAGAGATGTCATGTAAAAATCCTGTCCTACCTAGCAGACCTAGCAGAGTCTCAAGAGTTTCCAGTAACTAGCTTGAAAGTTATAGACATCATTGGTAAAGTCCACTGATGAACCGTGGGAAAATGGATGCAGTCCCGTGTGTCTTAAAACCCTTTCAAAGAAAACCGCAGGGCATTATCAGTGCTGATTTTGAAGGGGAACTCAGGCAGAACAAGAGAAATACTCACTTCTCCATTCCAAGACCATGACTCATTTAACTTTCTTTTCTGTCTGTCTCCTCTTTATATAATCTTTTTTTTTTTTTTAAGGTAATTCTTTCTTCCTCAAAGACACTTCCACTCCACTGTTTGCTATGTCCACTACACTGTGATTTTATTTTGATCTAATTGCTGAACTCAAGGTGCCCAGAAGGTTCTGTTCTCCTCATTTTAAATCTTTTTCCTACATAAAGTACCTATAGGGTTCAGCTTCTGTAATATAGTCCTCCTACTTGGTGAAAAAATACCTATATGGTGCTCTGCCAAATATGCCATCTTATATTTGGCAAAAACATTTTCTCAGAACTATTTTCAAGGGAAAGGATATGGCTGAAAAAAATAAAAGAGCCAGAGAGTCATGAGCTACATTATCTCTGTGAGAAAGGGGATTTTCATCACTCTTTCAAAGCCAGCTTCCTACAGCATGTGTGATCAGCACCTGCCAAGCACATGGAGAATGTAAGAAGGAAGAGTTTTTTCAGTCTTTAGTGAATTAACTGCTCATGAAAGGAGGTACAGCAACATTGTACTTATTCAAGAAATAGGTATACTAAAGGCAAGCACAGTGCAAATGTCCCTACTCGTTCAGTGCACTTAACCCGCAATGTATGCTCTTCACTGCTAAGGCAGAGAGATGAGCTCTGCTTTAATGCTTGCTTCAGCTCTGGCCCCTCAGCTGCCCCTGCCAACCAAATAACTGACTATTAAATTCCCTGGATTCATGGAAATGCATCTGTGAGAGGCTGGATTGTGCCCATAACCACATTTCACATAAATCACCATACTGCCAACAAATACCATTCACTGCTGACATGAGACAAAATACGTATCAGTAACCCCGGGCTGGCTATCATTCTGCAGTGTTTCATGACCAGATCCTTTGAAACACCAATAGACATGTTAGAATATTGCAGAAATTGACTAATTTTACACTGATCTGGAGATAAAATTGTTTTAAATGCAGGCATTAAAAAAGGCTTTCAAGATATATTGGTGAATTACAATGATTGCCTTTTTTGCTAAATTGTCAGAGCAGGCTCTGATGTACAGGTTTGAACTAATATGAGTTTTTTAAAAACTTTTTTTGTTGTAGGAATATTCACTCTGGTTGTTCCTAAGATGATGTGTCTGCCGTAAGCAACAGTGTGCTTGCTGTAATGTACCCATAGGTAACTAAGCATTAAGCTCATTAACATGGTCGCAGTAGACAGCAAAGCTAGACCACAGCTTTGCTGCTGGCAGTCCCTGAGACAACTCCTACCTCTAGCAGCCTTCTTTGGGTGCCCCGTAACTTGTCTAGCTAACATCCCAGTTTGTGCACAGTTATGCTGTGCAATGAGTAAATGGTGTAGCCAGCAGAGGGCAATGAAGGTCAGTTTTTGGAGACATTACATAAAACAATCTCAAAGTGGTTGAAAATGTAGGGCGAAAAGGTCAAGCAAGAGCATGTTGTGAACTGCTGCTATACATCCACTTCTATTAATTACTATGAGTCCTAAGTGAACTCTTGTGATCATGTGATCTATAAACCTCCTTTTTAATGGCCATATTAAACAATGTAGTTCCTTATTTATGACTGTAATTAATAGTCTTTTCAACAGAGGGGAAAAAACCTAATAAAAATGATACGCTCCTAAAATAGGACAAACAGCTTAAACCAATAGCCAATAAACCCGTAGCTCCTCATATAAATCCTGTTTTATTGGTCTGTTCTGGAGAGCAGTTTTTTTGTTTAACTTGGTAAACAGGTCATTTTTCCCAAGACAATTAGGTGCCTGGACAAAAAAGAGGGAGGGCCGGGGAAGTCAGCTATTGCTCAGTTCAGAGGAAAAAAGCTGCTTCTTTCAGTCAGATGCAAAGCTCTATCAGAGATACTAATCCAACATACTGGAAATAATGTGAACTTATGGTAGAGAACAAAATTTTTTTAACTTGGATGACATCTGCTAGGGATGTAACTCATATCTAGGGACTTGGGCAAGCAGTTGGTGCCAAGAGAGTGCAAGCTGCAAGTGTTTTTTTGCCTCTGACAATCTGGGCAACGTCTTTTTTGAGCTTAATTGTGGCTCTAGGTGCCAAATATTTTAAAACTGATCTTTTGACATTGCTATGTTAACCAACAAACAGCTTAATAGCAGGAAATGCCTGGAGTGTTAGTGGGAAATTGTATTTATTTATTCTGTGGAAGATCCTAAAGGAGCCCTTCAGGACTGGGACCCTGTTGCAGCTCTGCTATGCTGCACAGGAAAGCTCCTCTGTGCAGTAGACCTGGGTTTCACTACTATATATGTCATGCCTGCTCAGCAATCTGGGTTACGTCACTTGGCTTTTCTGTACTGAGCTTCCCACCTCAAAACAATATTAGTAATTCCTCTTATTTAAAGTGCTATGACTAAAATGACTATATAAAAGCAAGGTTGTATTTCGGTAAGGGATAGGAGAGAGAAAGCAATACCTGTTTTATGAATGTGGTAAGTCCAAGAGAAAGTTCCTGGGCTATTTGACTGAAATGAATAGATCTTTGCCCCCCAAAATTTCAGCAGACAGCTGGAAGATGTAACAGTCCTGGTGAAATTCCTGTCTGACCATTCAGAGTAACAGAGCCTGACAAGAAAGCTACAAGAACCCATGCAAGAAAGAAAATACTCCTTTTAAAAAGGAAAAAATGGAAAGCAAAACCTCGTGATGATGGTGTAGACTTCAAACACTCAGGAGAAGGAAGAGCAAAGTCCCAGAGGAAGACGAGGGGTGGGTCACCAGCCTTGTGCTCCCAGCAGAGATTCCCAGGCGGGGAACAATTGGCTGGTGGTAAGTGCTCTAATGTTCCTGACTACTAGCAGTAACGGTAATTGTAACTAAAGCTCTCAGTGCCTGTGTATACTTATTTCAGAAAGAATACAGGACATGTTACGCTGTGTTAGACCCAATAAGGAGATGTTAATAAGTACCTGTTTGCATATGAAGTAACTGTCGTTTCTGAGTTTTTATGATGTCTCGTCAGCTAACAGCCAGGAGTCCGGCTGGCGCCAGCTCGGACGTCAAGTGGGATCCTGGAGAGATGGCAAATATTTGACTTGGTGCTGATGAGCTATATTTTAGTCATGTCTCTCTGCTCCCCATCAAGTGAATCATAGCAGAGGTAGCGGGTGTGTTTGAACCCTGACAAATCTTTCTCTTAATGGCTACTGATTTTTGCCTTTTCACTGGTCTGACCATTATAATGCAACAAAGAAGTTAGTTACATTCATACAAGCACAACTAAAGTGCAATCACAGAGTGGCTCTGCTTCGAGCTCTGCAACTGCTTCCTCAAGAGCAAAGAGATGCTGTTTCCAGGGGGACAACATCCCCAGGAGGGTAAGAGTCATTCCCCTGACGGATGGGACTTGCTGGGGCTTCTGGCAAATGCAGGCTTCCAGGTGTGCAGTGGAAGGCAGCCTGCCTACACTTCCCCTCTGCTAGGGCTGACTTCTCTCCTGAGTCATCAGGGCCAGCTGAGGATTTGATAAACGTAGGGTTGCCCCAGTTCAGCTGCTGCGCAGTGTTTTAATGGAGTCAGTGCACTGTAATGTAGCAGCACTTCTGCCAGGCTGATGTACTCCGCCAGCGTAGATTAAGTGAAATCAGTGAGCACGATAGTTGTAGGCAAGTCACAAATAAATTCTATTCATAGGCTTTAATTTTTTTTTTTTTTTTCTGAGGCTAAGAGGGGCGGTAATTCAGTCTCCTATATCTCTTCCTCACAGAAGGAGAGTCTCACAGACTTTCACTCAGCTAATCCTACCCCTTTGAGGACAGATTTTAGACCTTGAAGAAAGATGTCAGCATTCATTGTTATCTACTTAGGTGTGTAAAATAAAAATCCCTATATCTCCTCACCCATTAAATTAATCATTAACTGATTTTCTTTCATGTTCCTGTCTTGAACTGTAGGAGGAAGAGGAAAATGCTGAAATATTTCTTTTCTTTTTTTTTTCCCCTTTCTTTTGAGGTGTTTACACATTAGAGCAAAATGAAAACACTAATCAAGGAATAGCCAACCTTCCTTACTGTTCCTCCCCTCACACCCATTTTATCCACAGCCAGACCAGTATCAGCTGTTTGGAGAACGGAGGGGAGACAGGCAGCTCCAAGAAAGGTGGTTCGTAGCCAGGGGAGTGTGGCAGTGGCCTCCTGGGGCCCCTCCAGCAGGACGTGGATGAGGTGGAGGACAGCTGAGCATTGTGTGGACTCATCTCATGGGCATTTAAGCACGTCAGTGCCCCAGCAGAGCTTTGTGGCTGGTCATCTGGCATCACCTTTGAGTTGCATACAGATCAGATACCATGGCAGGGCAGTCCCTGTGCTGAACATTTTATAAGAGAGCCTGTTATAGTAAAGTAATAAAGAAAATTTTGAAGTCCTATGAGTTTATGATAAAAGTGCATGTTGAAAACATTGGGAAGCATGCTCGGAAGAAAGTGAAAGTCTGACACTTTCAAAAAAGCAAGATCTAAAGTTTTAAAAATTGTGACAGAATCACAAATTCTTGAGGTCTACTTCTTTCTCTACCATTCTTGCTTTGGCCTTGGTGAGTCACAGACCATCCTTTTTCTAGATGTGGAGAGTAATTTCTAGAGCCCTTTATATCCAATAAAAAAAGTCTTATGCTTAGCACTTGCTTTCCCTCTGAAATATCTAATATTAGGTTTCTTTGCTCATAAGATCAAGGTTATGCATTTTAAAGAGGGGAACAGAAAATAACGGAATAAATAATAGAATATTGCAAATGAAATGAATTGATTTTTTTTGTATTCAAAGACCTGAGAATGAAAGCTTAATTTATTTCGTAAGCCATTTTCTGCCACTGCAGCCACAGTAAATGACATTTAATTGAATAAGGTAGAATAATGAAAAAAACAGATGAACAGTTGATCAGAGTGGTGAATGAAGTTTTTCTGGTTTCTGCATTAGGGAAACATGAAGTTGACAGTGGTGAAGAAAAACATCTTAGGGGAACAGATGTATTAACATTAAAAGTTTAACTTCTAGAATGTTTTTCATCTTTAAAGAGCAATTGCTTACTGCTGTACAAGAATCAGCTACAACATTTTTACAGATTTCAACAAGGAAGTTATACAGTTTATGAGTGGAGAAAGCAAGACATAGAGGGGTAAAAATACTTTGTAACCACACCACAACAGGGAGCTAAAAGAAGTGAATTAACATTTTCTAAACCTGGAAATATTCATAATCAAACATAACCAGTTTATCTGCAGGTAATTGGAATTTGTTTATGTAAAGAATTCCCCATAATCTGGTAGAGAAACTAGCAACACATGCATTCTTTAAAATGAAACTGCATGCTCTTGGTTTAGGCTTATTATGTTTTACGATGTACCTTTACATTGAGGATGTTCTTAATAGTGAATTATAACATGTCTCCTTAGCTGAGAGAAACTGCCCACTCTCTGGTCAAAGGTCAAAAATAAACCAGAAATTTCCATGTTGATAAGAAAGCCTTAAACCAAAAAATGGCGTAGGTGTGGTAATGCAAAATGTATGTTGTTGTCACGGGCTCTTAGCCAGACTTGTTCTGAGCTGATCCTGCCTTTTTTCTTCCCTGGTCTCTCCTTTCCCATCTTTTTCTTCTTTCCCATTCTTCATTGCTCCAAACCTAAAGATGGCCAGATATGAAATGCTGCCAGTCAGGATTCCCAAGCTTCAAAGGGATCTCTCATCAGCAGAGACAGAGGCTCTTTTGTGTAGCTGTTGGAGAGTGGCTCTGGCTGCTTCCGCACAGGCAGGGAACTCCGGAGCTTCTCTTCACTCCAGCCTCTCAATGCACCATCTGGATGTCACAGGGATTTTTTTTTGGTATGTTTTCCCCAAGGCTGCAGATGAAGTAAGACTGCAGTCAGTGCGATGGTCTGCAGGGAGATGTCATTCTACATGAATGAATGCAAAGAAACGGGTCTCTGGGTTTCGGTGCATTGGGCGAGGAAGCCGCTCCCCAAAAGGTGTTCTTGGCCTTGTGTTTTGCCAGCTCAGAGTAGTCTTAAAACTACAGGAAACAAATGCTAAACTTGTGCCAGGAATTCATCACCAAATGGAGTCCATGAGTACAGTAACAGAAAAACTGTGAAAAAGTAATAGAAGTAATACTAAAATCTTTAGTTTAATACCATTGTCATGAGGTTCTGAGGGTCAGGAAATACTGCTGTGCTTTCTGAGAGGTGTCTGGGATTTTACAGAAACTGTCAGCTTGATTTCACAAGGCTTTGCTCTAATTTTCTGTGTCCTGCCCTGTGAAAATGTGAATGCAAAGTTCTGCTATACTGACAGGTCAGCTTAATACACACTTACCAAGGTGCAAACAATGTGCCAAGTGCAAGAGCCAAGGAGAGGTGACTCTTCTCTTTTGAGCAAGTGATGTGAAATGGGTGAGAAGGCAACATAAGAACAGCCCCAGTGAGTCAAACCTCTGATCTGTTTAACTCAGTATTTTATCAGCTAAGGTGGCTAGCAGGAAATACTTACCAAGAATATAAAGAATAGCGTAAATGCAGAAAGTATCTTTCTGTAATACAATCCACGAGCTGGGAGAGAGGGAAAAGAGTCACTGAATGAGGCTGTGGAAGTCCTCTTGCATCTCTTGCAGTGCAGAATTTTAAATTGCCCGTGATTTACTCTCATGCAGAAAGATAGTGTTTATCAATGGCTTTGCAAAAGGCAAAACTTGCATTTACTTTCTCTTTGCTTTCTGACAGCTGAAGTTCAGCATCGCTACTCTCTGGGGCCAGAGGCTCCTCGAGGCAGATGCAGCATCTTTCTGTGTGTCAGCAGCAGAGTGCCAGTTCTCCCTGGGGCTTTCACTCACTCACCGCTGTTTCTTACACTTCACAGATCCAGAAGATCTTACCTCTGGTCAGAGGTTCATGGTATCCATGCCTCTCTAGATTATGCGGCTGAGGCTTTTGTTTTTGCTGTGAGCCTGTGGGACTGGGACTGTAGGAGTGAAGTTGACAGGTGAGACAGAAACAGCCTCCTGTGCTGACTTAGAAGATTTCTGATCAGTAATAAAGCTGGGCATTAATTTTTGAGAAAGAAACAACAACCTGGAGAAAGAAAACCCTCCTGGGGATCTCTTGTCCCCTTCCTTGTGGATCTGAGGGACCTGTGAAACTGTAAACCTGGTAACCACTTCACCTCCCCTGCTCAATGAAAAGGTATGCAGGCATGCAAAGTTTCTTGAAACAGTTTCTTGGGTTATTATTACATTTTTTCATGGGAGGATGCAATGTGGAATGCACTTTCTAGGATTCTGACTAAAGGGGAACCTAAAAAGACGTGCTGTGAGTCACCTTTTAAAAATACTTTTAGGTGCTCTAAGAAAATGTTTTTGGAACATTTGACCATTGAAAAAATATCATCCGGAGCCTAAATCAGCACATCCTTTTTACACTTTGTGGCTAAAAGATTTTAAGGGCGCACAAAGGCACAACCAAAGGCAGAGCTGGGCAGTACAGCAAGGAGAGGGTTTTGCTGACAGTGCGTTGTACAGTGGGTACAAGATGGTGCAGTTCTTTGCCCTTCACCGGGCAGCACTCCAGCATATTAACATCTTTTATTCAGCATTTAACAAGATCATCGCTGTGTCATGGCTGCATTTCTGGGTGATGCCAGTCTGACACTACCTCAGGGTAGAAATGCTCTAAGTATAACACAAATGTACCTTACAATAATGGAAAATCCTTTTGCAAGCTGGAGAGTAATGCACTCCGAACAGAAGAGCTGCTCTGGTGGCCCCAAGGTGATATCTCCCAGAGCAGCCAGAAAAGTGAATGCACAACAGCAGCAGTATTTTACAATAATTCACATGAAAAGAAACAGAATGACAGAACTGGAGGCTACAGTGAAAACAGATGAGATTTCTTTTCCCTAGCACTAGTGATAGTGAAATATTCTCTGTAAGAATTTTATTAAAACTACATGTTTTGGGGAGAAAAAATAATCTCGTTTTATCCTTTCCTTCTCTTTCCTTTTTTCTCCATTGTCATTTGGAGGAATCTCATCTTCCTTAAGGGGCTTTACACAAATGGTAAAGTTCATTCAGAAATAGATGATACAGAAGGCATATTAATTTTCCTTATGATATATCTCACTGTCCAAAGTAACTGAGAGCTTTTCCTCATTGCTTTCACTGTGACAGATTTGTAGTTGGATGGAGGGCAAAACCAACTGGAGTGTGTTACCTTTATAGTGTAAAAGGGCTGAGGACCATTTTGAAAGGTGGCTAAGGTCACAACATTTAATGTGTTGTTCAGCAGCACCTTGGAGCCAAGGAGTCTCTTGCTCTGTGACTCAGCTCCTCCCAGGTATGTGCCTTGGCTGTCTCCCAGCTCCCATGCAAGACCTGGGCATGCACCAGCCCCAGCAAGCTGTGCCTGCTTATCTATGGGGTGCAACCATGGGGGCAGAGGCTGTGAGGGTGCCAAGGCATGTCACATGCTGTCTGGACAACCAGGGAGCCCATCGGAGGGTGGGAATATGGGGAAGAGAGGTACTGCAGAATGCAAGTTAGATACAGCCTCACATTGTCTACAGTCTAAGCATTACTGTATAACAAAGGCTGAGATGTATCATACAAGTGGCTCCAAGAATTGGTATCTGAGCCTCCTAAAGGTAGTCTTCCCTCCATCTTCTTTTCTCTCAAAAAATATAAAAGGATTATTAACTAACAGTGGACATTGCCAGGCAAGGGTATTTCAAATACTGACAAGATCTCTATTACCCAGACCAGTGTGGCCCAGCAGAGCTGGCTGGGAGCACCACTCCATGGGTGCCATTGAAAGGAGATTGGGAAGGGCTGTTGGGTGCCAACAGTCAGAGTCAGTACTCTGCATTTGTAAATAGCCTGGGACAAGGCAACTAAAAATACTTGCTGCTTTTGCCTCCACATTAAAGGGATGGAGTGGGAGGCTGGAGGCATGTAATATCTGACACGTGGTGCTTGCCGCAGGGGAGTCAAGAGTTATTACCGTCCCAGTGACCTAGGGCAGCAGAGGGACATTCTGGGAACCAGCTGCAATAGCTACTGTGGTTGAGCTATTTGGACTTGAGAGTAGTGAGGTTTCCTTGATGCCCAGTGTTTTAATCCAGATTTGCAGGTCTTTCCTACACTGACCTACAGATCTCTATCAAAACTAATGTAACTCCTTCTGCTTTCAGTGCAAAAGAATAGTTTGATAATCTCCTACTGCAATGTTGCTCTTTATTACAGGAGTAATTGCCCTGACCTAGCAATTCTGATGCTTTTTGTATTTACCCAGGTTTGGCACACTTGAATGGTAAAGCAAACTCAGGCAGAGATATAAACCACTGAGCCTCTTGTATTTTTTCCAAACATCACATGTCGTCTTGCTGTCTGCTTTTGTTCTAATTTGTGGAACTCCTTGTGCTGTGAACATGGCCTTGGAGATTTTTGCCTCAGGTCTCTTGTGGTATTTTTGATTCCTCATTATGTTCACAATGACAGAGCCCCTTTCAAGTTCAGTCTGAACTGATGACTTTTTTTGCTCGTAATATTCCAGTTGCTTGGCAAAAGCTGACTTCAGGGGCTCACCATGGTCTAGCTAGGTGAGTGCTTGTCCTCAGTTCCTAAGCATGATTAACAGGGTCCCCTCGTGTCTCAGCCATAAAATTGCATGATCAGATCCAAGTCTGACAGAAATACTTTGGTAGCTTCTGTGATAAAAAGCTCATCTCCACAGACACGAAGGAGCTCAGGGGCACGATGGCAGGCAGGAGAACCCCATAATCCAGTCAGGGAAAGGGACATGGTCTCTGCCAGGGCTGTCCCAGTGGTGCTATTAACCCCATGTGCTGGAGATGACACCCAGCACCAATGACGGCTGCTCTCCAGAGCACCTTTTGCACTGAGGGGGGCACTGCCTGGGGGTATGGGACACATTACAGGATGCAGGGAAGGACTATTTTGGGATTGCACAAGATTTATTATGGGAAGTTTAGGGGAGGAAC
>NW_008824988.1:1823769-1838935 GCF_000699105.1 Pygoscelis adeliae | reverse complement strand
GGAAAGAGAGGGATCAAGGCAGTTTGGGGAGGAAGAAATGTGGGAAAATGGAGTCGGGGCTGGTTGTCAGTAAACAGGATGATGTCAGTAAGCTTATCTGGCCATACCCTGCACCCGACCAGTGCAGTCTGTCCTACCTTCTTTTTAACTCCATTTCTAACTATTTTCCTGTGTGAGGAGACTGCCTTCTGTGTGCATGTGTGTTTGGAGGTCTACATGCCAGCAGCTGGAGTCGGGCTATGGTCAAGGGGACCACATGACTGTGGTGCCAGCAACCACACTGAGTGAGAGTACATATGCTAGTGTGTGATAGCTAGCAAATATCAAACTGGACTAGCCAGCAAGTAGGATAACTGTCTTGGGAGCCAGATTTCAAAGCAGCCATAAGATATGTTTGTTGCTCTATGTGAGACCACCAGAGGAGCTGGCAACCATGGGGACCAGGAGGTCCAGGGCAACTGCCGGAGAGACCGTGGTGTCTGGGGCTGGCTGAGAGGTGTGTGTTGGTGTCTGCAAGAGGGCTCTGTGCTGGGGTTGCGGCCTCAGAGGCTTGTATGCCCCAGTGGCAGCAACTGGGGAGACTGGGATCCATGGGCAGCTACTGGGCAGATTGAGTGTCTGGGCTGGAGAGCTGCTGCAGGGACCCACCTTGTACATATGCACATATATATTCCTATTAATGGACCTTCATCCCGGTCGGCCAGAGAGGCAAACAGGATGAGGCTGCTGTTCGCATTTGTGTGTGTGCTGAGTGTGCCTGTCTGTGTTGATGTGTGTGGCTGGCTATGAATATATGTGTAGGTGTGGTGTTTGTATGTGTGCCTACTGGCCTTGCTGGACCTGGGGACATGCCAGGGGCAGCCTTGCCTTCCTTTGGCTGCCGGATTCAGCAGCTCCCTAAAAAACCTCTTTTTTTCTCACCTTTGAAAAGTCTTTCTCACGTGGAGTACAGTACTCAAATTGCTGCAATATAATTTCATAACTAACCTCTTATTAACCAAAATCTGTTAAAAACTTGATTTGACAGACAGTGCTGTAATCAAAAAGCTGCTTTCTGAGTCTTTCTGACTTTTCTCTGTTTTGCAGACAGCTGCTGCTAGCAGATAAAACATGAAGCCTTCCTTTGAGACTTATTCTGATGTCTGCACCGTTTCAGAGTTTCAACTGGCTTCCCAGCATTTTCATAGCCCATTTGGTCCTAGCAAGAGGTGTTGATCAGCCGTCAGCTAGACTGCAAGAGTGAGAGGGAGACCTGATGCATGCATACCTACAAGCATTCCTTAACTTCTGCATGAGACAAAAAACGTTTCTAACTGGCTTACACTAAAGTTTCTTAAGAATGTAGCTCCTCAAAAACTGCCTTTTTCTGCCTACTAGCTTTTCTTGGAGGAGCAGGTCCAGGATAAAACACATAATTAAAAATTGTCATGCATCAATCACTTCAGGGCAAATAATCCATATAAGTATTTTGGTTTTGCTAATGGATAAGTGAGTAAGTTTGGTATTTCCTGTGCCATAATTCAAATTTACGGCAGTAGACAAATTTGTATGCCAGATCCTATACAGGGAGCAGTCAATTTGGTGCCACAGCTTTACCTGAAGATGATTCATATCAGACTTACAAATGTAACACATTATCACATCAGATGATGTCTAATATCTATTCTTGGAAATGAACAAGGGCGATGAGATAAGAACTGTAACAGAACATCACAGATTTCAGGAAATTAGCTCTTTTTCACTGGAAGCCAAAAACTAAGTCTAAAGACTGGGTTTATTTAGGCCTATGTATTTTTTTCCCCCAAACATCTCTCAGGAAATTATTCTTATACTGTTTCACATTTAATGTGATTTTTTGAAGCAATATCCTGTGGTATTGACCTGTCATACCTGAATGGAAAAACTAAAAAGACTTAACTGCAGAAGTCTTTTATCTAAGAAAGGTACTTGGTAGGTGGATACCATAAAACCAGCCAGGTGCAGTGTGGGAGTTAAAATACAGCCAGACCTGAAAACAGAGCTGTAGCATTGCTGAGTTAAAAGCAAAACCAAACATAACCTTGATTCAACAGAATTGACTCATCTCAAGGCAGACACGGGTTATGCAAACAATCCCAGGCGACATAATTTCTGAAACTGAACAGATTCTATCCAACTCGTGATAAGGGAGCACTGAAAGAGGGAAGTTATTTTGATTTATTTTAACTATTAGCTGAAACACTGCTATTCATACAGGAGTTCATCCTCACCAGAGTGTGTTCGCACCTTGGTACATGCATAGAACCTCTTTTGAAAGAATACCGTTAGCATTTCATTTTGCCGTTCAGCGCATGAAGCTGCCTTTGTCACTCTACACTACGTAAACTTTTTATGGAAGACCATATTATTTATTATGCCATGGGATTTCTATGCTATTATTCACAAAGTGGTTCCATAGGAAGGGACCAAATTCAGATTAAGATTATCTGTAGTCTTTCCATATTTCAAAGTGCTTGACTTTGCTGTATTTATCATCTTTTGATGTGATTGTGCCTGTGTGAAAGTGCCAGGGTGCACTGGGTTCCAGCAGGTATTCTTTCTCAGGCTGCATCCAAGACAACTCCAACTATGTTCATACTAACTTTTACTAAGCAATATACAGCTGTGTCCAACTCAGTTGTAATATCAAAGTGTAAGATTAAGCAATTGATTCTTATAATTGAGAGAAAACTATTATCAAGGTTGATGCGATAGCAATCTATTGTGTGAATTATTTGTTAGATGTGCACCACAGAAATGAACCCTTTCCACAGCAAGAAGAGTCAAAAGTGGTTAAAATCTTTGTAGTGTTGACTTGCTGATTCATTTTCACAGACAGGGTGGGAACCTGGAGAAGATTACACTGTTTATGGTATTCCTTCTGACCTTCTGCAAATTAGAACCTGTCTTGTTAGAATGACATTTTTATTATTTGCTGTTAGATTACCCCCAGCCAAATCTTCATTTTTTTCTCTGCAACTGTGAGCCACGCAACTAAAGTAGCAATCAAAGCAGAAGTTCAAATTACTCTCTAGACTTTCCATGCTAACTTGTTATTCTCAGAATTTATAGTACAAAATTAATCCCACCCCTGGAAATTGTCACCTTTTTTCCGATATTTTAAAAACATGATTGAATCTTCTGTTTAGAAAGCGGATGTCATCCATGGACTAGCACAACAAACTCCAGTGCAGGATGCTAGCTCAGTCTCTAGTACTCCTTCAGTGCTCTCACAAGGTATGCTGGCTTGTGTTTAAAGGGATAAATTGGAGTTTTGTCTGAATAAAGACTTCATCTGAGTAAAGACTTCAATTGAAGACTTTAGTCCTACAATTAGAAGCATCTGTTTCTATGTAAAGCTAACATGATTATTGAAGCAACCTTTGATGACCAAAATTCTCAAGCCTGAAATAAAATTAGTCTTAAACAAATTTGGTTTGCTGCCCAGGGTATAGCTGAGCAATCAGATTTCAAATGATTGGTCTAAACCTTTATTCAGCTTGAAAAATTGGGGGGATTTAAAGGCTAACAGCTTTAAACTAAAACATTGTAAGTTTACACTATTGACCATTACAGATGAATTGGGTAGTTACAAAAGATTTTTGGTATCTGAAGTTGTGCTAAATATTATCCGAGTCTTCTGAAGCTCAGGGATATGAGTGTTTCAAGTTCCAATATTATATAGCTTACTACTGTAAAAATTAGGGACAGTTGTTTTCAGAATGAGCAGGAATAATCATGTTAGTCTGCTCAGTACTACCCCTTGAACAATATGCACTGTATTTCTGTAACAAAATCATTTTCAGAATACATTTTTAAACATTTTCATAACATTACCAATATTTGAGAGAAAGAAACAATATTTTTAATACTAAGATTTTTTATTGTGGTGGTGTTAAATCTTTATTAGATTGGTCCTTACTACATCAGCTCTGGGTCATCTAGTAAGCAAGGAGGGAAAACAGTCCAAAAATATGCAAAGGGACAAGTGTATTAAGAACAGACACCCTCCCAAGGAGTGCACACGTACAAGTGTTGGTTTGTACTGCTCTGGTGAGATCTAAGACCTCTCCCCTTACTCCTATCTCACTCTGAGGAGTGAGAAGTGCAGCTTTCTTCACGGTGATCACAGTGTGTGGCATTTCATTGCCAGTAGTTATTGCGGAAGGATAAAGAAAATGGGTATAATATGCTTGTTGTGAGATATGTCATTAAAGTTGGGCAGTGCATGATAAGGTGTATTGACAATGAGATTTTGGGTGAAACAGAAACCAGTCTGTACCATGAGAGGTGTCTGTGGTTCATATGATGAAAATAATTGCCTCTTTTGGAAAAAAAATTAGCACTAATGGCAGTGAGGACAGGGCAGGAATTTAGGATTGTGGCTTGAGAGTACTGTCCACAGGGACTTCCTGGTGGAAGATTTCAAATGTGTGAATAGAGCCAGTGATTCTTGCGGATGGACTCACACTGAAGCTATTTTCATCTCCCTAAAATCCTTCTGTAGTCAGTTGTGAAAGAGGTGTCTCCAGATACTTCTCAGAAGATCTCGAGTGGCTTTCTCCCTGGCTTATGTTAGAAAATTATGATTTGATGTCTGTTTTTTACTTGCTTTTTTAAAACATACAGGTCCTGAATGAAGGTCAGTCTATTGTCTCTGAAGTAGTGTCTCACTAAATAGCCAGCCAGGGTTCACGTGGTGCCCACTATCATGTATTTTACGTTTGCAGCCTTTAAATATTTGTTCCCTCAGTCTCTGCCCTGAAGATATTTCCCACCGAGATCAGGACCGTCTCACTCAAACTGGAATGGGCGGTGACCCTAGGTTAATGACTACGTAAAATTTGATTCATTTCTTATTATACAGTATGTCAGATTAGATGAGTAAGTGTATTATCCCCACAATTCTGTGAACTGTTTTAATAATAAAGAATAATATTGTTGGTAAAACTGTGAGGCAGGATCTGGGAAATAGAATTGTTTCTGTATAATTCAACGCACATTACCAGTCCCAGCCAACAGAGGGTGTGAATCTGTTGCATACCCACTGCACAGCCCTGACATTTATCCTTGAAGAAGTCCAGCTCCATTTCATGTTACATATATATACACACACACACTTACATATATAGTCCATCCCGAATCCAGACACTAGTCCTGGTGAGTCTCTGGGCTCATTGCTAGTGTGTCCACGCTTGGCTGTAGCTGGGCAGATGTCTGAACCGGTGGGGCTTAGCTGGAACCAGTGCTAGTCGTTGCTGGGTTTCTGCTATGGCTGGAGCGTGACTATATGAGTACTCTTCCTCTATTGCACTATAGGGCCAAGCCGTGGCTTATGCTGCACTCTGGGAACAGACCTAGGGTGCTCGTATACTTCAGCTCTTAGCAAGAGGTGTTCACCATCATGGTGCTTTTCAGACTGCGACAGGTGGACGTGCTGGGTGGGCCCTTATCCCGTCTGCGCTTAGGAGGAAGCTCAGCCTCTGCACTGCACAGGAGGTTGCAGGCACAGAGGTGGGAGCAGGAGCTGTCAGAGTGTGGGTCAGGAGATTAACCGTCTGAATGGTCCAGAGGTCAGGGCTCAGCTTGACTAGCCTAGGCACAAGCCTATCTTAACTGGTAAACAGAGTTCCCTGCACTGCCACATTTATTTATATTTGGGCAAATTCTGCCAAGCATTCTAAACCAGCATTTTATACTTGCCTCTGGGAAGACGTTGAAAGCTTTCAGCTCCCATTAAACTCAGGCTTTGCGTAGGTATGGGTAAACTGTTAGAGCAGTTTTCACTTCCCCAGGCTCAGGACAACAGGGAATAAATTTTCTCTGGTCTGCAAAAGTATGGTCGTTTCTTACACTGTGTCTAGGGTTTGGGACCTGGGCATGCTCCACAGCTTGCAGGTGTGGGTGAGTGCACCAACCTTCCTACTCTGCACCTTGGTTTCCTTGAGGAAGGAACCCAGATGCAGTGGCCAGACCCAGGCGTCACACCTGAGGCAATAGGGATCAAGATTGCAAAGGACATGACGGTGCATGTCTGCCCTACAGTCCTAGGGACCATTCTGGCAGGTTACAACTGGCTGGCACATTCACTGTGCTTTCCAGCCCTGCCTTTGTCCCTACCTATGACCAACACTGTTCCCGAGTCCCGGAGCTACAGATAAGTTTGCTGTTTAACGTCCTTTAATGCAGCTTTCTGCAACACGCATTGGAAATCATATCCACTCTTCACATCTGGTATCTCCAGTGATTCCCTCAATGATTGCTGGCTTGGAGGAACAAGCCCAAGTTTGCAGAATTTGTGTAGCTCTGTTCTGGTATAGCCTAGCATAAATTTCTGTTTTCCCATCAATGGACATGTTTGGACATGGAAGTATTAAATCTGTGAGAGAAAAAACTTTGAGAAGGCTGTTTGTGTCTTTTGCATTAATCATCATTACCACCCACATCATTAAAAATATTCCAGAAAACTCTGTGTTAGATAACACCATATGTGGTTAAGATATAAATTCCTTAGTTTTTGAGTATAAATAAAGAACAGCGTATGTACAAAAGTATTATGCTGCTAGTCATGCTTTAATAATCTATTTTATCACTGTTAAATATTAGTGAGACATTGAACAAAACAAAATGGGTTTTCTTTAACTGGAGTCTCTTGTTATTCCAGAAAGTATTTAAGCATAGAAGAGAGAACTTCATAATATTAAGTGCTCTTGAAAAAGACTTTTTGCACATGTGCAAAGCAGAACAGAGTATAACACCAGACTGGATTATTTTGATGAAATGTCTCACAAGTTGCCAACTCAGTGATAAGTGTTGTGTGATATTGAGCCGGCTATTTGTCTTTTTCTGGTGTCTCATCCCCCCCCTTCTTTTCATTTGGACTATTATCCTGCTTAACTGGCATTTGGAATTAAACCAGAAAAGGATAAAATCTATAAAGGAGAGAAAAAATTACCATTCAATTGAAAATTTCCATCTGCTTCTAAAATTCTAAAAATAACACCCAACAACTTAGGTTTAAATAGTGTTAGAAACCATGTCAACCAGATTTGAAAATACACTGGTACATATGAAGTTCCCATTTAAACAAAAATATATCTCCATACAAAACAGAGGCAAAGTATTTAATTCATTTACCTAACCTGATAAACCCCAAGGAAGTATGTGCTGCACCTCTCTGAGGAACAACTCCCACTGGAAACCCTTGTTCCACAGGCTGCGGACACTGTCGCAACTCCCTCTGGGGAGATGCACCTGTCCTGTATCCCCCCCATCAGGGGAGAAGAAAAGCTACCCCTTCAAAGGGGAGCTGGAAATTACAAATCCTACATCCTACTGCCTAGGGCTAAGAGAGTCGTTCCCTCATTAAAGAGAAATTCCATGTGCTGAGTTTCTATTTCCTTGGCTCAGTAGCAATGCTGCTTGACAGTGCTCCCTGCTTCCTCAGTTTACTCTCTATTCTACAATAGAGTACAAAATGGGAACCTAGCCAAAACTGGTAGTCATATTTGACTAGAAAGACTTTAACACCCAACATTTGCAGATTCTACGCCTTTTCCTTTCTTACAAGAGACAAACCAGTTTGTGTGCTACAGATTTATACTCTGTTATCTTTCATATCTATGGATGACATCAAGATAATATTTTTGAGTCATGTGAGACATAAGGAACCTAATTCTCAGCTTGAAATCTTTTTCAGAGGTGTCGCTAGGGGATAATTTATTTTTTTCTGATTTTTGTAATACAGTT
Source organism: Pygoscelis adeliae (assembly GCF_000699105.1). Taxonomy (NCBI): domain Eukaryota; kingdom Metazoa; phylum Chordata; class Aves; order Sphenisciformes; family Spheniscidae; genus Pygoscelis; species Pygoscelis adeliae. Next base: position 1,831,168 of record NW_008824988.1, on the reverse strand, counting down.
CCCCCTTTCTCCTGACATAGTCCCCTGCTTTTCTGCTTGTCCAGCTGATCTGAATGATGATCTGTCTTATAGATTTCTGTTGAAGTTGCTATTAAAATAGGAGGTGTTCTTGCTTAGGCTTTATTTTATAGCTTCCTACTTATACCTCTTAATTTTTGACCCATTAAAATTTCCTGGAGTACGCTGCCTCCTGCAAGTAGCTACACTATCTAGTCCAACCACACAGTCCTTTCATAAGAAATGCTTTAAAGCTGTTTATGCAACACCCATGCATATTATCATTCAGTTATCTTTTGATGTGTATAATAAGTTACAAGACGTTGAGTAAATAATTTCAGCTCTTTGAAGTGCTCAACTTATTTCCATGCTGCAGCTGGAAATCACCAGAGCATAACAAACAATTACAGTGTAACACTACTTCAAGTATAAATTTGTGTGAGCAAGAACTGTGTTATCCTGCGTGTTCTTCGTGCAGGTGAGGTCGTGGGGCTCTCTCACAGTGCTAGCAGTGATGTGCTGGTTAGATACAGTGTGATGTGCAGAGAATACAACCACCCCCACATTCCTTTATTATTTAGAATAATGGCATCTTGAGCAAAGAAAGCAAAATTCAGCAGCACATTTCTAAAGTAAGTAAAGGCCTTCAGCTCAATAATAGCAAGATTATTAATCCTGGATGTATGTTTTACATGTATTTTCTAGTTGTAGGTTGTAATAGGTGAATTTTCCTTGTATTTATGGTGCTATAAGACCATTGTTTTAGGGGTCTCTGCATGCTTGTTACAGCTTAAGAAGAAGTTACCTGGAAGTAACCACGTGACAAGTAGTCTGATCTGGCTCCCTTTGTTATCCGTGCAAGGATTTTAATTGCCTTCAGTGGGAGGTGGATCATACTCCTAATGCGATGGTCATTTGCCCTCAGAGTCTCACTTAAGAGCTATTCAATTACCTTCCTGGAAGCTTTCAAACTGTTGAGGCTAAGAGTTTGCCAGATGTTTGAAACTGAACAAAATTCCTGGCATCATACGCCTAGTAGCATCATTAATTACTGGTGAAAAAAAAAAAAAAGAGAACAGGGACACAGTGCCAAATCCTTGTTTGGCTCCATCAGATATTTATGTAATGGGTGTGCACAATGCCTTATCAAAGCACAGAACTCACCTCTCACCTTTCCTTCAACATATAGACATACAATGCTTCAAGCACTGAGAAAAAAATAACAGCATGAGTCCTCTTAAGTGCCAAATGATGCTTTTTTCCCCCCCTTCCCTTTCCATAGAAATGCTGAATTACATTACAGGTTGTTGCTATTATATGGTGAACAGGTCTGCTTGGTCCACAAAAGCACTTCTGCATCTAGGATCTCTCCTTTGTGATAACTGCCACGATACTGCAATTTGCTTCTGCAACAGCAGGAAATGGTATTCAAATTTTGCCTTTCTGCTTAGCCCATGTAGATATTTAGCCAGAGATAATAACAAAATACTTTGCAATTATGCTAGCTGATAGTCTATTATCCCTTCAAATCCATGGTCTGCACAGAAGGGAAAGCTGAAAGGACTATTTCAGTCATTTAGGGTATATGTTTCTCTGGCACAGTCATAATCTGACCAAAGCCATTATTTGGAAGTCAGTTGCACTCAATCATTTTGCCTGTTAATGAGGAGTTACTGAATCCTCCAAGCATTAATTCCATTTAGGAAAACACAAAGGCAATCTGTACCTTGTATCAAGCAATTACGATTGCATTGAGCTTGAGGAATTCAGTTATTTGTTGGAGGTTGTTTTTTCCACAACAGACCCTCTAAATAGAATTACCAAGCCTTTCAAATGTTAATTTGTTAAGAAAAATATAATGGCTAATAAAGACAATTAGGTTTGTATTGTAAATACTGGACTGCAGGACTAAAGCTGCCATGGCTTGTGAAGAAAGCATGGCAGGACTCTATGGAACTGCTAAGGCTGGAAACTATCTTCTTGACAGAATAAAGAACATATGGATATTAACATTGGTCACAAAAATATATTTCATGCAAGGTAAATGTAACACAGGGCCAAAGAAAGTGAGGCCTGGTCTGAGTATTTTTTCATAAAAATGGGGGTTAGGCAAGGAATACCAAAGATCTGAGACTGCAAATGAAAAAAGCATCAGTAATATGGTACTTTTGGAAAAAAGCATAAGTAGTTCAGACATAAGAGCACCATATATATAAAAGGTTGGAGCTTGCAACTCTTTGCATTGTGTTGTTTGTGCCTCAGCAAGAACACTTTGTTCATTACTGCGTCCCAGACTTCATGAATTAGGTAGATAGCTTAGATGTAGCCCAGAGAAGAGCAGTACAAATAAGTTTGGAAAACATTAAATTTAAGTAGTAGTCTAGAAAAGAGAAGACTAAGATGCAGTGGTGGATAGCATTGGACATCATGTTTGATACATAAAGGTGCTGTGAGGCAGATCAGTTATTTTTTCCACTATGATAGAACAAGAAGAAACAATCACATTTTTAGCTAAAAAGATACTTGTTACAGATTTTTTTTTTTAATTCCTTGTTATAAAAGTAGTGAAGAATGAAACAGGTAACCAAAGAATATTGGGAAACCTCCTTCATTGGGTGTTTTTACAAACTGGTTGGAGATACATTTGTAAGGATGACCTTGGTATCTCTTATTTGTCTATGTCCAGAAAGAAATGATATGGTCACCTGAAAGATATTCTAGGTCTGTTTGCAGATAGTTTGGGCAAATTTCTTTTAAATTATTTTTTCTCATCTCTGATTGCTACAAGATAATCCTAGGCTGAATTTTCATTCTTTTACTGAAGTGATCTGTTGTAGTTATTCTCTCTATAACAAGCAATTTATTCCCCAAGACAAATGCTCATAAAGAACCTTAACAAAACACAGAAAATCTTGAAACCATTTAGGAACAAATTCAGCTGTATGTCTAGATCTAATTTTAGGAACTCAGTGTCTCAGGTGGCATGGAAAACCACAAGTGATTTTTTTTTTTTTTCCATCAGCACCTGGATAGATTTTTATAACACATGAAAATGTCAGGGCAATTATTCATTCTTCAGTTGCTAGCTGAATTATTGTAATGCCTTTTGCATAGGGTTGTCCATACAGGTCATTCAGAAACATTAGCTGGTGAAGCACACTCTTCTGTGTTTGGTCACAACTATCAAATAATATTCTCTATCCTTCCTCCATCTTCCCCCCCTGCCCTTTCTGTTATTATTTACCGTGCAATCTTATATGCTGGCTTTACTCTGTTAAGTATACATGTTTAGGTCCTCAACTAGTTCAAATGTTTTGTTTTTCCACGCACTTCTGGTGCAACTGTGGTGCTGAAATTTTCAGCCATCAAATTTAAACAGCCAGACTTGACAGAAGCTATGCTTATTTGCACCAAAAAGTTAAAAAAAAAAAAGTGCACAGTTTTTAGGTCTGAGTTCAGGGATGACAAAGTATGTTTTGGGAGGGAAAAACAGACAGATTTTTTCTTCCTTTAAAGAAAAAAGATAGAAGCAATTGTAGATTTTGATTTATTCCCTTTTAATATTTTTCATTCAGAAGGTAAACATGGTTTATATAATTGTGGGGTAGAGGTAAAATGTAATACTGTTTATAAATCATGGAGTCCTTGATGTCTGCAAGTTTACACTTATATTCATAACTTGTCTGGCCACAGCTATGTTGCTAGGAAGCTCTTTACTTGTCCTTAGAGTGTGCAAAACTGGACAGAAGATTTCCAGTGCTCAGTGCTTCTGTTTCATCCAAAAATACTGTGAGAAAAGCTCTCTGCTGTTTCAACACTTCCTCTTTCAATTTCACTTGGAACTGAGGAGTACAGGGAAGTGAGCAAATGAAAAGTGAGCAAGAGAAGGACTCTGTTACAGCTGGAGAGAGCAGGAGAGAGGGAGAGGCACTTGAGAGGAAAATAGTGCAGCCTATGGTAAGGATCGGAGGAGTATGAGGTGCCTCGGTCTCTCCAGTGGCTATAGAGGAACATTGGCTGAATGCCTGTCCCTCAGATAGACAAAGCAGGTTAAGGTGAACCCCATTCCTTCTGGCCATCCTTACTCCCTGCAGCACCTCTAAGTGAGGCCCTTTCAGGCTGCAGAGATCAGGAAGGAATCATTGAAAACTGTAAAAGCGTGAAGCTGCCCTGTAATCTCATGTATCTTCACTATTGGTTTGCGTTAGCAGAAGAAACGCTAGGCTCACTAGACTCATCGAGCAAAAACCTCAAGTATATGTTGTGAAAATTCAAGCCAAATGTGAAAGGTGCTCTACAAATTAACCAGATCTAAATCACCGCTCCTTTTTTTTTTGGTCCCCACAGAGATCTGAGACATTTTTGAGGATCCTTAGCCTTTTCCAAGGCCTGATTTATATCTAGACAAAGCAGAAATACTGCCAATGTAACACATACTTATTTCAAACACGGGTGACAGAAGATCAGCTCTCCTCAAGCTGTGTCAGACTTCAAGTTGCTCTTCCTGAGCACAAGCACAGAAAGAGATGAAAAGGGCTACATACGTGTCATAAGGCAGTAAATAAGCAAATTGAGAAAAACAGTTGTTGGATGCACGTGTCCTCATCCTTAGTGGGAAGCTGAGCAGGGGATGCTGAGTTGTGCCTGATGCACAAGTGCCTACTTACCTAGTGAGCTCTAACCCCCTGGTCGAGCTGGTTATTTACAGTTGCTGCTCCATGTAGCTTGCATGCACAACGCTCGCTCCCTTTTTTTCTAATTTGCTGCTCTCACAGATGTGGTGCCTGCTTACACAACACACTCTGATTTCCAAGGACATGAGCAAGGTCCACCTTCTCCATCCTCCGTGTTGTGGGTGGGTACCAGCTCTAAGCATTACTGAGACCCCGTCTTGTTGTCGTGGCTCACACTGATCATCCCAGCAGGGGAGGAGGAGCAGACCTTTCTTAGGGTAGTTTATGTGACCTCAGCTGTGCTTACCTGTATGGCTTCATGCTCATCTCTGCAGGAAGAACACCTGAGCTTAATGAATGTAAGTCCAGCATGAGAAAGGAAATTACTTGGGTCTTTCTGTTTTTCTAAGAGCAGATCTGACCTCACAGGTGTTACTCAGGATGAGTATGGGTAGCAGATTAGAATTCTGTAAAACTGGAATTCACTGCAATGAACCATCTACCATATATTATTTTTACTCTCCTTCCCTATCTATATTCTAAGGCAGATCCCTGTTTTGCTTCTGTCCAGGTTTTACTCATTAAATAATTGGTTAACAGGGTTACTGTCACTTTTTAGCTGTGGTGAAATATTTTGATTATGGAACATACGTAAATGTTGTGGAATGGGGATATGAAATGCATGTTTGTAAGTATATGTATTTATAAGGGTGCTTTTACAGATATAAGATTGTTTGCTATCCCTGAAGTGGTATTTTTGCCAGTTCCTAATCCTGTTGTCTAAGGTAAATAGAATTAGCTTTGTAACAGTACAGTACATTATCTATTAGCATAATACGTAGTCTGGAAGAAGATCTGACAGCCTACTTCCATCCCACCAGAGCTGACGTGTTCAGCAACCTGACTTGATTCAGCCATAATTTTTGGCATTATTGACAAAAAAATTAATTCCAACTTTGGGAGTATGCATTTAGCTCAGGATGATGCTATGACTGTTATTATTCACAGAATATTGAGGCCCACAAGTAGGTACTATGTACTGTTAGCTGGGTTCTAATCAGCTAAAAATGTAATTCAAGAAATGCTACCTTCAGAAGAGAAGTTGAGGTAGAAATTTGTCCTTCGGTGCTCAAGAAGATATTCTCTTCTGTTTGGCCTGTTTGTGCTTCTACTTCATTGCAAAAGATATTTGCAGCTGATGATAGGCTTTGTTAGCACTTTTATGATAAAATAATAGAGTGCAACAAGTTACAGAGCTCTAATTCAGCTGCTGCTCATTGCAGGGCAATGACCAGTGCCACCCATTAGACTCACTGACAAAGGGGCTGTCCCAGCTTCACTGAAGCCAATGAGGAGACCACCAGCAGCTGTGTCTGTGTCATCGATGAGACCTCAGACTGTTCTCTGGCTCTGAAGCTGAGTGGCATGGCCCAGCTTGTGCCCATGTCTCAGTGCCTTCCCTGCACACCAGGCAGGGCAACCACATCCGCCAGCAGGAAACATCCCATGGCACTTGGGGTCCCTGGGCTGGGAGCTGTGCTTGCGCCTTGCTGGTGCGCTAATGTGGCCTGAAGTTGTGCCTGGGTCTGTGCAAAGGGTTGTATGGTTTGAGTGATTCTGGACTAGACCTTAGAATTATAGAATCATAGAATGGTTTGGGTTGGAAGGGAAGTTTAAAGGTCATCTAGTCCAACCCCACTGCCATGGGCAGGGACATCTTCAGCTAGATCAGGTTGCTCAGAGCCCTGTCCAACCTGACCTTGAATGTTTCCAGGGATGGGGCATCCACAAACCTTGACTTTGTGCTCTGGACCTTTTTTATTTACTAATAAAGACATAGCTGGTGAGAGCTGCATCAGACCCAAATGTTGGAGTAGTTTCCCAGGGAAACACAAAGCATGTGGTAAACATTTCTGTTCAAGTAATAAGTTAACAGAATTACATCTATCCAATGATACTAAAATCCTATTTCTGCTGGCCTCCAGAGATGGCATAGCACTGGGCTGGGAATTAATATCTGTTCTTTTATTGAAATAATGCAAGGGCAAAACATGAAAATACTGAGCTTGCACAACTGTTAAAAGAACATATGTTTGTTTGCAAGTTCTTTAAAAACACAAATGTAAAACCTTTTATAGAGATAACCACAGTAACTAAAGATACACATTTTAAATTCAAGTTTATTCATTTTCAGAACTGGCAGTTCAACTTTAATTTCAAAATCAAGTAAGTCTGTATGGAACTAGTTCAGAAAGAATAAAAAAAAGAATTGTCAGAGAAGATGGATGCTATGAAAACAAGCTGGACAGCACAGTTCAGAGGAAAATGGTCATTTCGGAACAAACCAGCTGAGGCAGCAATTGGATGGTCTGAATTTTAAGAAATTAGAGTAAATATAAAGTGAGACAAGGCCTCTCAAATTCTGCATGACCTCAAATGTTAGTGCAGAAGAATTTTTGTCATGTCATGAGTCACAGGAATTGTGGTCTCAGATGATGGAATTGATAATTATATTTGTGCCAGGAAGCTATATTTTTTAATGACTTTACAGTTCCTTTCATACTAATTTTTTTTTTTAAAAACTATTCATGCTTATTATGGAAGTTACTGGGTACAACCAGGAGTGGGGCCAGGCTATGGTAGTTGCCCTGCCAACAGAGAGTTTGTAGGGTGAAGAAAGTTACCTGGGAAAAAAATAACACCAAGAGCCGATCTCGTCCCCACGTGAT